>NC_057811.1:430372156-430504287 GCF_018294505.1 Triticum aestivum
GGAAGTGCCTCCTTATTACGCACAAAAAAATGAATACTCCCCCTGCTAGCTGGGACCCACCATGGTGGGAGGCTAACTTGTGGGCCTACTAAGTTGACTGGGATGGGGGCCTTTGTCAACTTTAGTCAATATGAACGATTCTAGCTCCAGTGACCGTACGATGTCCATCCAACGGCCGTAGTGCTTCTTCAACCTCTGGTCTTCTTGCTCTAGCCGCCCAAAGCAGCGCCGGTCGTGCCGCATGCTCCTGCCTCCCGTGGCCGGCTGTGCTGCCGCGGAGGCCTCACCGCCCCCTACTATTCCCACCGCTGGCCAGGCCCTGCGGCGACGGCAGCCTCACACCGCAGCCGAACCAGTGAACCCTCGTACTCCTCTTCGCGCAGGCTTCCACTGCCGCGTCTTCCCCGGCTCCCCGTCATCCCCTTCCTAGGCCTCGTCGTCGTCCACCGCCCTGGTGCTCTCGGCGTGACTTGGTCAACGTGGTCAAGGAACGACTTCCATTGGATGTGGACTGTATGTGGAGAGGCTGATAGCTGGGTCCACGGCCGCAGCAAGGAAGTGCCTCCTTATTACGCGGAAAATAATGATTCCTCCACCTGACAGCGGGGACCCACCAGACGGGCCACCGTATTTCGTGAAAAAACATTTCCCCTGACTGCGGGGACCCACCAGCTACATCTTCGCACGCAAGGAAGTGCGTCCGGGAAAAAAAAACGATTCGCCCCCCTGACTGCTGGGACCCACCAGCTACATCTTTGCAGGCAAGGAAGTGCCTGACAGTCGGGACCCACTTGGTCGAAGCATACGTAGCTTTGCCATTCTGGTCGCGAACGTGTACGTACATACTGGTCGATGTCGAGGCGCGCACGTGTCGTAGTAGAGGCGCGCACGTAGCATGTACACGTACGTACAGCGGCCAGTGTGCAAGAAAGAAAATACGGCCACGTACATACATACGAGAAGGGTCTCGAACACCTACTCGCGCATACGTACGGCTAGGGCTCGTGTACATGGCTGGGGCAGAACGGAGAAAAAGCATCGTCGTCGTGTTCATGGGGAGCCAACTGGCTGGGTCGGAACGGAATGCGTCATCTTGTTCATCGGGAGGGCTTGGACGGAACAGCCGATGGAAACGAGGCCTGGCGTACCGCAGAATGGAGGAAACGGCCTTGTGTTCGACCGGCCACGTTTGAAACGGGATCTTGTTCATCGGGAGGGGTCTGGCGTACCGCAAAACGGAGGAAACGGACCTCCTACGGTCGAAACGGGGGTCCTGTTGATCGGGAGGGGTGTGGCGTACCGCAAAACGTAGGAAACGGACTTGTGTTGGAGCGCTACGATTGAAACGGGGGTCCTGTTCATCGGGAGGGGTGTGGCGTACCGCAAAACGGGACTCCACGGGACACTGTTCATCTCCACCGTCGACCCCCTCCAGCCTCCACGGGCTACTGTTCATCCACCGTCGACCTCCTCCAGCCTCCACCTGTGACTGTTCATCCATGGGCTCCTGTTCATCCAGCCTCCACCACGCGCTACTCCACCGGCTACTGTTCAACCAGCCCTCTCCACGGGCTCCTGTTCATCCAACCCTCCACCGTCTACTGTTCATTCTTCCCTCCACGGGGTGGTCCTGTTCATCCTGCCCTCCATGGGGTCCTGTTCATCCAGCCCCAACCGGCTCGATCGATCGGGGTCCTGTTCATCCAGAGGCAACACCACGGGGTCCTGTCCATCCACCCCCACCGGGAACTGTTCATCCAAACCCCCCAGCAACGCTCACTGTTCATCCAGAGGCAGCATCGATCGGCTTCAGTTAGCAGCAGTAGCGAAGGAATCGCTCGATCGGGTTCAGTTAACAGCCATCGATCGATCGCTCGGGTTCAGTAACGCGTAGCCTGCAGTGCAATCGCTCGGGTTCAGTTAGAGCCAACGCCTCGCACACACGCGCGTACGTGTACGAGAGAAACGCGCATCGCTCGGCCCCCGACCTCCCACCGTAACCGGGAACTCCCCGAAATTTTCCTCGCCCTCGCGTCTACCACGGTTTTTCCCGTCATGGACGGCCCAAAGAATGTCATGCAGCCGCGTCTCTGGCCCGCCCAGGACGAAAAGCCCATTTTCTGTCATGATTTTTTTTCATAGAAGTAGGAGCCCACCACATCTATGATGATACCGGGTTTTGTCACAATTATCGTCATAGAAGTGTCATATGTATGACAGAAAAAAATTTCGTTCGGCCCAAAATGTCACGGATGTGTCTTTTTTTTGTAGTGATTGCAATACCTTATGTGCAGTTCTATCTCCAGCGTGGTGCCCTCCATAAGCCTCGGAGTGACACTTGCATAGGATCTGTTCCTGTTCATGCTCAGGTACACAATGCCTAATAACACCATCTACTCCTTCTTTATAAAGATGTGGGTCATCCCAGAAGTAATGTCTTAAATCATAGAAGAATTTTTTCTTTTGTTGGTAAGTAGAGCTAGGTGGTAAATATTTAGCAACAATCTAATTAGCATAGTCACTACACCAAGGAGTAATATGAGAAACATTTATTGCAGCTAACTGCTCATCAGGAAAACTATCATCAATAGGTAGTGGGTCATCAGGCACATTTTCAAGCCTAGACAAATTATCAGCCACGGGGTTCTTAGCTCCTTTTCTATCAATGATATATAAATCAAATTCTTGTAACAAGAGAACCCATCGAATAAGTCTAGGTTTAACATCTTTCTTTTCCATAAGATATTTAATAGCAGCATGGTCTGTGTGAACAGTTACTTTGGAATCAACAATATAAGGTGAAAATAGCCTTAATGACCCACAAGTATAGGGGATCAATTGTAGCTCTTTTCGATAAGTACGAGCGTCGAACCCAATGAGGAGCAGAAGGAAATGACAAGTAGTTTTCAGTAAGGTAATGTCTGCAAGTGCTGAAATTGTAAGTAGCAGAGTAGTTTGATATCAAAATAACTTGTAACGAGCAAGTAACGATAGTAGTAACCAAAGTGCAGCAAGGTAGCCCAATCCTTTTGAGGCAAAGGACAGACCAAAATGGCCTCTTATGATAAGCAAAGCGTTCTTGAGAGTACACGGGAATTTCATCTAGTCACTTTCATCATGTTGGTTTAATTCGTGTTCGCTACATTGATAATTTGATATGTGGGTGGACCGGTGCTTAGGTGTTGTTCTTACTTGAACAAACCTTATGTGCATAGAAGTAGGAGCCCACCACATCTATGATGATACCGGGTTTTGTCACAATTATCGTCATAGAAGTGTCATATGTATGACAGAAAAAAAATTCGTTCGGCCCAAAATGTCACGGATGTGTCTTTTTTTTGGTAGTGATTGCAATACCTTATGTGCAGTTCTATCTCCAGCATGGTGCCCTCCATAAGCCTCGGAGTGACACTTGCGTAGGATCTGTTCCTGTTCATGCTCAGGTACACAATGCCTAATAACACCATCTACTCCTTCTTTATAAAGATGTGGGTCATCCCAGAAGTAATGTCTTAAATCATAGAAAAACTTTTTCTTTTACTGGTATGTGAAACTAGGTGGTATAAATTTAGCAACAATGTAATTAGCACAATCAGCATACCATGGAGCAGTATGAGAAGCATTTATGACATTTAATTGTTCATCAGGAAAGCTATCATCAATAGGTAGTGGGTCATCAAGAACATTTTCTAACCTAGACAAGTTATCTGCAACGGGGTTCTCAGCTCCCTTTCTATCAATAATATGTAAATCAAATTCTTGTAGCAAGAGAACCCATCTAATAAGTCTAGGTTTAGCATCTTTCTTTTCCATAAGATATTTAATAGCAGCATGATCAGTGTGAATAGTTACTTTAGAATCAACAATATAAGGTCTGAACTTATCACAAGCAAATACAACTGCTAAGAATTCTTTTTCAGTAGTGGCATACTTTCTCTGAGCATTGTCTAGAGTTTTACTAGCATATTGAATAACATTTAATTTCTTATCAACTCTTTGCCCTAGCAACACCTATAGCATAATCGCTAGCGTCACACATAATTTCAAAAGGTAAATTCCAATCAGGTGGCTGAACGATAGGTGTAGAGATTAATGCTTTCTTAAGTATTTCAAATGCTTCTACACAATCATCATAAAAAACGAAAGGTATATCTTTTTGTAAGAGATTAGTCAGAGGCCGAGAAATTTTTGAGAAGTCCTTAATGAACCTCCTATAAAAACCGGCATGACCAAGGAAACTTCTTATACATTTGATGTCCTTAGGACACGGCATCTTTTCAATAGCATCAACTTTAGCTTTATCAACTTCAATACCTCTTTCAGAAATTTTATGCCCCAAAACAATGCCTTCATTAACACTTCTCCCAATTCAAGACAAGATTAGTTTCTTCACATCTCTGCAAAACTCAATCAAGGTTGCTCAAGCAGTCATCAAAAGAGGATCCATAAACGGAGAAATCGTCCATGAAAACCTCACAAATTTTTTCACAAAAGTCAGAGAATATAGCCATCATGCATCTTTGAAAGGTAGCAGGTGCATTACATAAACCAAAAGGCATACGTCTATAAGCAAAAGTACCGAAAGGGCAAGTAAAAGTGGTATTTGCTTGATCATCAGCTGACACAGGTATTTGAGAGAAGCCAGAGTAACCATCTAGAAAGCAAAAATGTGTATGTTTGGATAATCTTTCTAGCATTTGATCAATAAAAGGTAAGGGGTAATGATCTTTTTTAGTAGCCTTATTTAATTTGCGGAAATCAATTACCATCCTATAACCTGTAATAATTCTTTGCGGAATCAATTCATCTTTATCATTAGGAACGACAGTAATACCTCCCTTCTTAGGGACACAATGGACATGACTTACCCATTGACTATCAGCAACGGGATAAATTATACCTGCCCCAAGGAGCTTTAGTATTTCCTTTCTTACCACTTTTTTCATCTTAGGATTCAGCCGTCGTTGATGATCAATAACTAGTTCGGCATCTTTCTCCAAATTTATTTTGTGTTGGCATAAAGTGGGACTAATGCCCTTAAGATCATCAAGAGTATGTCCAATAGCACCACGGTGCGTCTTCAGAGTTTTCAATAGTTTTTCTTCCTCCTTCTCTGAAAGGTTAGCACTAATAATAACAGGATATATCTTCTTTTCATAAAGATAAGCATATTTAAGGGTACCAGGTAATGGTTTAAGCTCAAACACGGGATCACCCTTGGGTGGAGGAGGAGGATCACCCATGGGTGGAGGAGGATCCCCTTGGGTGGAGGAGGTCCCTGTTTAAAGAATACTTCATCTATTTCCCTTCTTTCCTTCATAAACATATCATTTTCATGGTCTAGCAAATATTGTTCTAAAGGATCACTAGGAGGTACGGCAATAGAAGCAAGACCAATAATTTCATCTTTACTAGGCAATTCCTCATCACGAGGTTGTCTACGAAATTTATAAAAATTAAACTCATGAGACATATCATCCAAACCAATAGTAACAACACCCTTCTTGCAATCTATCTTAACATTAACAGTATTCAAGAAGGTTCTATCAAATATAATGGGACAAAAGCTATCTTGAGGGGAACCAAGAACAAGGAAATCAGCAGGATATTTAGCTTTCCCACACAAGAGCTCAACATCTCTAACAATCCCAATTGGTGAAATAGTATCTCTATTGGGAAGCTTAATGGTGACATCAATTTCTTCTAACTCAGCAGGTGCAATATCATGCATAATTTCCTGATATAAAGAAATAGGTATTGCACTAGCACTAGCACCCATATCACATAAGCCATGATAACAATGATCTCCTATTTTAACAGAAATAACAGGCATGCCTACCACAGGTCTATGTTTATCTTTAGCAACAGGTTTAGCAATTCTAGCAGTCTCATCACAGAAGTAAATAACATGCCCATCAATATTATCAGCCAAGAGGTCTTTAACCATAGCAATATTAGGTTCAACTTTAGCTTGCTCAGGCGGTTTGTGTGTCCTAATATTACTTTTGTTGACTACATTTGAAGCTTTAGCATGATCCTTTAATCTAACAGGGAAAGGTGGTTTCTCAACATAAGCAGTAGGAACAATAGGATCATTATAAGTGATAGTCTTTTCTTCAAATTTAATAGGTGCAACTACTTTTACTTCAACGGGAGGATTATATTTAAACCACTTGTCCTTAGGGAGATCAACATGAGTAGCAAAGGATTCACAGAAAGAAGCTACTATCTCAGAGTCAAGTCCATATTTAGTGCTAAATTTACGGTAAACATCGGTGTCCATAAAAGATTTAACACAATCAAACTTAGGTGTTATACCTGACTCCTTACCTTCGTCGAGATCCCAATCTTCAGAGTTGCATTTAATTCTTTCTAATAAATCCCATTTGAATTCAATAGTCTTCATCATAAAAGAACCAGTACAAGAAGTATCGAGCATGGAGCTATTATTGTCAGAAAGCCGAGCATAAAAATTTTGAATAATCATTTCTCTTGAGAGCTCATGATTGGGGCATGAATATAACATTGACTTAAGCCTCCCCCAAGCTTGAGCGATGCTTTCTCCTTCGCGGGGCCAAAAATTATATATATAATTATGATCACGAGAACAAGATGCATAGGATAAAACTTCTGATGGAATTCCAATTTCAACCGTTTGTAGTCCCATGATCCCATATCATCACATAGCCTATACCATGTCAATGCGTCTCCCTTCAAAGATAAAGGGAAGACCTTCTTCTTGATAACATCATCGAGCATACCTGCAAGCTTAAATAATCCACAAACTTCATCCACATAGATTAAGTGTAAATCGGGATGCAATGTTTCATCTCCTGCAAAAGGATTAGCCAACAGTTTCTCTATCATACCCGAAGGAATTTGGAAGTAAACATTTTCATTTTCAATAGGTTCAGTAGGTTGAGGAGCAACTCTTTGCTCTACTGGTCCAGGTGAAGATACCCCGAACAAGCGCCTCAAAGGATTACTTTCCATAGTAACAAGTGATAGTAAATTTCAGCACACTATATAAATTTTTCCTTACCAAATTCCACCTACCAAAGGCACTTCACTCCCCGACAACGGCGCCAGAAAAGAGTCTTGATGACCCACAAGTGTAGGGGATCTATGGTAGTCCTTTCAATAAGTAAGAGTGTCGAACCCAACAAGGAGCAGAAGGAAATGATAAGCGGTTTTCAGCAAGGTATTCTCTGCAAGCACTAAAATTATCGGTAACAGATAGTTTTGTGATAAGGTAATTTGTAATGGGTAACAAGTAACAAGTGTAAATAAAGTGCAGCAAGGTGGCCCAATCCTTTTTGTAGTAAAGGACAAGCCTGGACAAACTCTTATATAGAGAAAAGCGCTCCCGAGGACACATGGGAATTATCGTCAAGCTAGTTTTCATCACGTTCATATGATTCGCGTTCGGTACTTTGATAATTTGATATGTGGGTGGACCGGTGCTTGGGTGCTGTCCTTACTTGGACAAACATCCCACTTATGATTAACTCCTATTGCACGCATTCGCAACTACAAAAGAAGTATTAAGGTAAACCTAACCATAGCATGAAACATATGGATCCAAATCAGCCCCTTACGAAGCAACACATAAACTAGGGTTTAAGGTTCTATCACTCTAGCAACCCATCATCTACTTATTACTTCCCAATGCCTTCCTCTAGGCCCAAACAATGGTGAAGTGTCATGTAGTCGACGTTGACATGACACCACTAGAGGAGAGACAACATACATCTCATCAAAATATCGAACGAATACCAAATTCACATGACTACTAATAGCAAGACTTCTTCCATGTCCTCACGAACAAACGTAACTACTCACAAAGCATATTCATGTTCATAATCAGAGGAGTATTAATATGCATATAGGATCTGAAAATATGATCTTCCACCAAATAAACCAACTAGCATCAACTACAAGCAGTAATCAACACTACTAGCAACCTACAGGTGCCAATCTGAGGCTATGAGATAAAGATTGGATACAAGAGATAAACTAGGGTTTGAGAGGAGATGGTGCTGGTGAAGATGTTGATGAAGATGGACCCCCTCCCGATGAGAGGATCATTGGTGATGACGATGGCGATGATTTCCCCCTCGCGGAGGGAAGTGTCCCCGGCAGAACAGCTCCGCCAGAGCCCTAGATTGGTTCCGCCAAGGTTCCGCCTCGTGGCGGCGGAGTCTCGTCCCGAAAGCTTGCTTATGATTTTTTCTCGGACGAAAGACTTCATATAGCAGAAGATGGGCACCGGAGGGTCACCAGGGGTCCCACGAGGCAGGGGGTGCGCCTAGGGGGTAGGGCGCGCCCCCCACCCTCGTGGCCAGGGTGTGGGCCCCCTCTGGTATTTTCTTCGCTTAGTATTTTTTATTATTTTCAAAAATAACTTCCGTGGAGTTTCAGGACTTTTGGAGTTGTGCAGAATAGGTCTCTAATATTTGCTCCTTTTCCAGCCCAGAATTCCAGCTGCCGGCATTCTCCCTGTTTATGTAAACCTTGTAAAATAAGAGAGAATGGGCATAAGTATTGTGAAATAATGTGTAATAACAACCCATAATGCAATATATATCAATATAAAAGCATGATGCAAAATGGATGTATCAGTCCTTCATGCACTTCGGGGCTCTCTTGATTGTTTGACGATCTCATAGCTGGATGACGATTAGGGTGAGTGGAGATGCTGATGACCCACAAGTATAGGGGGTCAACTGTAGCTCTTTTCGACAAGTAAGAGTGTCGAACCCAACGAGGAGCAGAAGGAAATGACAAGTAGTTTTCAGTAAGGTAATGTCTGCAAGTGCTGAAATTGTAAGTAGCGGAGTAGTTTGATAGCAAGATAACTTGTAACGAGCAAGTAATGATAGTAGTAACAAAAGTGAAGCAAGGTGCTACCTCTTGAGCACTGCGTTGGTTTTCCCTTGAAGAGGAAAGGGTGATGCAGCAAAGTAGCGTAAGTATTTCCCTCAGTTTTTCAGAACCAAGGTATCAATCCAGTAGGAGGCCACGCACGAGTCCCTCACACCTACACTAACAAATAAATCCTCGCAACCAACGCAATAAAGGGGTTGTCAATCCCTTCACGGTCACTTACGAGAGTGAGATCTGATAGATATGATAAGATAATATTTTTGGTGTTTTTATGATAAAGATGCAAAGTAAAAAAAGAAAAATAAAGAAGCATCAGATCTATACTAAGTATGCATCAGTATCAAATGGAAGGGTTGTATCTGTGGACTGAACTGCAGAATGCCAGAATAGGGGGGAAGGCCTAGCCTATCAAAGACTAGCATCTTCAAGCAGCTCCAAGCATCTTGCAGCATGTAGAAGAGTAAAGAATAGCAGTTTAATTAACAAGCATGTTGTAACACTAATGCCCATAGATCCTTCTCGACTCCCTGCGAGAAAGCAATCCCGGAGCCACATATCTCAAGTATCCATTTCTAGTTGTAATAGATCAGGATATAAGTCTTAACGTCCATTACCGTGGACACGGTATTCGAATATATGTCTTCCCTGCAGGGGTGCACCACGTTTTCCAACACGCTTGATTACTCTGGCCGGACACACTTTTCTGGATCAATGCCCGGCCTCGGAAAATCAACATGTCGTAGCCCTACCTAGGCTCAGCAGAGAGGTCCCCGCCCGTCTACATCCTAAGCACTCTGGGATCTGGGCCCATCGCCCATTGCACTCCGGGTCGTTGTGCGACGAGCCGGGACGAGCACCACCTCATACTGAATGGCACTGGCCCGACAGGCCCACAATGCTAAATTGGACGACTGACAAAGCTTCGGCTGATACTGCGACGTCGAGGCCCATAACTATTCTCGCGTCGTGGTTAGTGTGTAAAGGCCAAAGGCCAACTCAGCACAAATACCCAAACCATAGTGTATTATTAGCTTGCGGAGACGAGCAGAGACTCACGATAATGTGACCCCGTCGCCCCGTCTCGAGGAAATACGGCAAGGGCTAGCCCAGCCCACTCGGGGGCGGCCTGCTTGCCCGGGCATGCCTCGTAACCATCTTGCGGGTGCTCTCCAGGCCCGCCCGACTTTCCCAAGGGTCTCAAGTAAAGTCAAGGTAACCGTGTGTCCAAACATCAAGGGGAAAACCCAAGGAATCACCCTCGGAGGATTCCACTCGATGTAATCATCAAGGTGAACATAAGAGGGACCACCCTCGAGGTTAACACTTGAGGTGTTGAACGACAGAGCCGTATCGGGAATGGTGAAAGAGGAAAACACCCTCGATGACTACGACCGAATAGCTACACTACCGAATTATCATCAGGAGTGTGTTATGAGGGATCACCCTCGGCACTCGATGGTAGCTCTGCAGAGTCGAGCAACAAAAGGGGCGTGATGTGATGTGACGTGTCGGGCTCGGGTCGTCGATCACGTTGATCGAGTCGTCGATGATGAAGTAGGGGCAACAAGATCAAGGTGGGGGTCACTGATGGATCACTATCCAACCTATACTAAGCAGTTTAGGATAAGCGGGTAGGTAGCAATAAGAAGGTTACAAAAGTAGGCTATGCATCAGAATAGGAGCAATCAAATAAAGTAGCAAAATCTAATGCAAGCATGAGATAATGGAATGTGCAGTATCAGGATGATCAAAGGGGGGCTTGCCTGGAAGCTCCGCTGAAAGGGAAGAAGGGTCGTCGATGACGTAGTCGATCACAGGGGCATCAGCAGCGGTCTCGGCATGTACTGGAGAGAAGAGGGGGAAGAAACAGTAAATATAAGGCACACAGATGCATGACATGACAATAAGTAGCACTAGGCGTGTCCTAACATGGTGTCACGCGATACTAGCGAAGGGGGAGAACATCCGGGAAAGTTTTCCCGAAGTCTGGCATTTTCGGACAGATGAAACGGAGGGGAAAGGTTACATGTTCGCTATGCTAGGGGCATGCAATAGACGAACGGACCGCGTATTCAGATTCGTCTCATCGTTTTGAGCAACTTTCATGCATAACACTTTTTCATCCGAGTTACGGATTAATTTATATGATTTTTTAAAGATTAAAGTATTTTTTGG
Source organism: Triticum aestivum (assembly GCF_018294505.1). NCBI lineage: Eukaryota > Viridiplantae > Streptophyta > Magnoliopsida > Poales > Poaceae > Triticum > Triticum aestivum. The sequence continues at coordinate 430,383,218 of NC_057811.1, forward strand.
AATTAATTAAAATATTAGAAAGGAATTACTACGTCAGCATGACATCATTGTGACGTCAGCAGTCAACAGGACGGCTAACCAGGTCAAACTGCCCAGTGGGTCCCACCTGTCATAGACAGTGGACTAACAGAAGTCTAAACTAATTAAAATGAGCTTAATTAACAGCTAGGTCCCACATGTTAGTGGCAGATTAGATTACTAATTACTTTTAATTATAAAAATAGTTTAATTAGCTTAATTATGCGGTGTGGCCTGCATGTCAGTGGTACTGGGCTTCCCAGTCAGCAGTTGACTGGGTCAATTGGTTAGCCCGGGCCCCTGGGCAACCAGGCAGTGACCCTGGGGGGGGGCTAGTCCGGCCACGTCGGCGCCACGCCGGAGGGAGCTCCGGCGAGCCAACTCCGTGGCGGCACGCACGGGAGGGGATCGGGAAAGGGCTAGGGGGCGTCAAAAAGGGGGTGGCCGGTAGTATTCGAACGCTGAAGCCGTCGCGCGTCCAACCATGGAAACGGCAGTGGCTAGGACAGCCAGAAACGGCGCCGGCGTCGAGGTCCGCGGTCGCCGGAGTTGGGCGAGGACGGAGTCGGTGACAGGGGGCACGAACGGAGGTACGGGGCTTTTTCGAACGCTGGGTCGACGCCGTGTCGAGTGGTGGTAATAGGCGACGCTGGGGGGGCCGAAGTTGGCCGGAGCAGCGGTGGCGCTCGAGCCCCGTTCGAATCACGGCGGGAGCGCCCTAGGGGTGCGGTTGGGGCTGCGGCTCGATGCTCCGCGTGCCCTGGAGTGCGCCAGTGACTCACGCGGGGGTTCGGAAGCGCGCACGACGCGCGGCGGGCGGTAGAGGTCGGCAACGTGGTGGAGGGGCTACAGCTATGCAGAGGGACAGGGAGGAGAGGGAAGAGGAGGGAGAGCTCACAGGGCCCTGTAGTCGTGCAAAAGCGAGCTCGGGGAGGGTCGGGAGACGTCGGAGCAGCGAGGGTGACGCGGATCGACGGTGGTGTTGCCGCGATGCCGAAGACGAGACGGTCGTGGGCGGCGCTGGTGAAGCTCCCCGGCGTCGATCTCGGGGTGGGGGCGGGGTCAACGAAGTGGAGCACGGCGGTCCCCGGGGACACGATCGCGTGGCGCAGGGAGGCCGGTGCCCGCGATGGTGGTGCGGCGACAGCGAGGGATCAGGAGGACGGAGAGAGAGGAGTGGGGAAGCCAGTGGCAAGTGGATAGGGTAGACGAGGGGAGTGAGGCGTCGCGGGGTGCGGCTTGTCCTTATCGCCTCCGTGGAGTCGCCGTCGAGATGGTCCGGCGGGGCGAGCCCCTGTTGCGGCTCGGGTCGGGGGAACAGAGAGGAGGGAGGCGACCGGGGGAGGTGGGCTGCGGGGTTGGGCCGCCCAGATGGCTAAGGCCCACGGGCAGTGGGCCTCTCTCCCACTTTTGTTTTCCTTTTTTGTTTATAACTTCTGTAATTTTTAAAAGGCATTTAAAATTTTGCTTTAACCACTGTTTTAGTTACTTTAGTGCATTAAAGCACTTTATAAAAATGGTGGTTCAACACTATAATTAGTTATGGAATATTTGCCACACTTTGAACATTTTATTTTGCATGTTTGAGAATTTTGAATTTTGGGCTTTAACTGGAATTTGAGTTTGAACTTAGATTTGGATGAAGCAAGGATTAGCAACAGTAATGTGATGACATCGCACCATTAGCGGGAGATTACTTTAGCTTAATTTCCCAGGCGTCACAATTCTCCTCCACTACAAGAAATCTCGCCCCGAGATTTTAGGAGGTAGAAGGAAACAAAAGTGGGGTATTCGTCATGAAGACGATCCTCGAGTTCCCAAGTGGCTTCATCTTCAGAATGATTTGACCACTGAACTTTAAGAAAATTGATAGCCCTCTAACAGGTGCGACGTTCAGCTTGATCGAGAACGCGGAGCGGATGCTCTCCATAAGTGAGATCATCTTGCCGGGTTGAGCTTTATAAGACATGTGGTTGTTGCAATAAGACTTGCGACTCAGGGCATCGGCCATGAAAATAGCCTTGCCAGGGGTATGAGAAATGTTGTAGTCATACTATGTAATTTTTTGCATACATCATTGTTGACGGAGATCCAGATCTAGCTGAGTAACAGATAGTTCAGACTTTGATGATCAATGAAGATCTGGCAATGATTACCAAGAAGGAAATGTCGCCACAACTTCAGTTCAAACATCGGTGAAGGAGCGTTTTCGATTCTCACAAGAGGAGAAGCGTTTCACACATTCAAAGAATAAATCTGTGCTTCGGCATTTAGAGCAAGAAGAGCATGGTAGCTTACTATCTCACTTGAAGAATGTAGTAGACGGACGGTTTTAGTGGCGCAAATGATAGAAGCGGTATGTGTTTTCAACCATTCCATACCCAGAATGAGGTAAATATTGGATGACTTTGAAACGATGAGGGAAACATGGAATTCCAGCCCTTCGATTTGAACGGGACGTTGTGACTAACCATGTTGGTTCGACATTGGCCCGCACAATGCAACTTCGAATTCTGGCAAAGGGATGGAGGTTCCAACAGGTAACGAAGAACTGTGGCTATTCCACCATTGAGGAGTGAGACCTTTCAGGTAATAAGCTGCAAAGGTGACATAGTTGGAAGGGGCTAAATCAACAGACTCCACTCAAAAGTGATGTCACGGAGCTAGTCAACAACATCAAGGGGATGAGATGAGCTGCCGTAGATGTCGGGTTAAGGCACGCAAAGTATTGCAGAGTCACTAGGGCGGGTTGCCGATTCATATTGGGACGCGGGAACTGAGCCATGACTCCTACCATGAACTGGCGATTCAGCTCAACTGTCGTATCATTCCAACCATGTACTCGGGAGGTGGTGGATTGTCGCCACCATGGCCACGAATAGCGGGTCTAGCCATACTGCTTAATGCAACAGGGGGTAGTTTAGCAAGGGGTGAAGCAAGTGTATGGAGTCATTCATGATGTAACTTGAGCAATGAGCAAAGGCGCAGTATATACAACATAGTAGTCATTGAAGACATACTGATACATACATAGAGCCAGTTACATGCTCTTTGAATGAGTTTGGACAAGAGAAACATTCCAGACATAGTAGGCAGCACGCATCCACGCGATGGAGGGATAACAGAACAGGACATAGCAAAAGCTACATCAACGTCGGAGAAAACCTCTGGAGCGAGGGATTGAAAGAGACGATGCAGGGTGCCCTTGATAAGAGGGTCCTACGGCCAGTGAATATTGTGAAGCAGATCCTGGCCCTTCATTCAAGGAAGGGTTAATACAAATCTCCGGGTGGATGTGATCACGAGATCCTAATGTTAGATTTAGCAAAATCATTTAACCCGAATAGAAGAGAGATCAGAGCCCCAGAGTATAGACGAGGAGTAAAATATCCTAAAACCACACAATGGCGACGTGGGCCGATAAGCCACACAACCATGTTAGTAAAATAGTTTTCAAAGACAAGACTCAACTTCGGCCAAGGAGTTGGAAAGGGGGATCCTACAGGCAGTCGGCTCTGATACCAACTTGTGACGCCCCCAATTCGAACGTACACTAATCATACACGCAAATGTGTACGATCAAGATCAGGGACTCACGGGAAGATATCACAACACAACTCTAGACACAAATCAAAATAATACAAGCTTCATATTACAAGCCAGGGGCCTCGAGGGCTCGAATACAAGCTCGATACACAAGAGTTAGCGGAAGCAACAATATCTGAGTACAGACATAAGTTAAACAAGGATGCCTTAAGAAGGCTAGCACAAATGCAACAACGATCGAAGAGGAAAGGCCTCCTGCCTAGGACCTCCTAACTACTCCTGGTCGTCGGCGATCTCCATGTAGAAGTAGGCACCATCGGGTAGTAATAGACGTCGGCGGTGGCATCTAGCTCCAAGGATCCACCAACTGGTTGCATCAACCTGAAAGAAGAAGGGGGAAAAGGGGTAGCAAAGAAACCGTGAGTTCTCATCCAAAGTACTCGCAAGCATCAGATCTCTACTAAGTATGCATCAGTATCAAATGGAAGGGTTGTATCTGTGGACTGAACTGCAGAATGCCAGAATAGGGGGGAAGGCCTAGCCTATCGAAGACTAGCATCTTCAAGCAGCTCCAAGCATCTTGCAACATGTAGAAGAGTAAAGAATAGCAGTTTAATTAATAAGCATGTTGTAACATTAATGCCCAGAGATCCTTCCTCGACTCCCTGCGAGAAAGCAATCCCGGAGCTCCAAGTATCCATTTCTAGTTGTAATAGATCAAGATATAAGTCTTAACATCCATTACCGTGGACACGGTATTCGAATATATGTCTTCCCTGCAGGGGTGCACCACGTTTTCCAACACGCTTGATTACTCTGGCCGGACACACTTTTCTGAGTCAATGCCCGGCCTTGGAAAATCAACACGTCGTAGCCCTACCTAGGCTCAGCAGAGAGGTCCCCGCCGGTCTACATCCTAAGCACTCCGGGGTCTGGGCCCATCGCTTGTTGCACTCCGGGTCGTTGTGCGACGAGCCGGGACGAGCACCACCTCATACTGGATGGCGCTGGCCCGACAGGCCCACAATGCTGAACTGGACGTCTGACGAAGCTTCGGCTGATACTGCGACGTCGAGGCCCATAACTATTCTCGCATGGTGGTTAGTGCATAAAGGCCAAAGGCCAACTCAGAAAAAATACCCAAACCATAGTGTATTATTAGCTTGCGGAGACGAGCAGAGACTCACGATAATGTGACCCCGTTGCCCCGTCTCGAGGAAATACGACAAGGGCTAGCCCAGCCCACTCGGGGGCGGCCTGCCTGCCCGGCCGTGCCTCGTAACCATCTTGCGGGTGCTCTCCGGGCCCGCCCGACTTTCCCAAGGGTCTCAAGTAAAGTCAAGGTAACTGTGTGTCCAAACATCAAGGGGAAAACCCAAGGAATCGCCCTCGGAGGATTCCACTCTATGTAATCATCAAGGTGAACGTAAGAGGGACCACCCTCGAGGTTCACACTTGAGGTGTTGAACGACAGAGCCATATAGGGAATGGTGAAAGAGGAAATCACCCTCGATGACCACGACCGAATAGCTACACTACAGAATTATCATCAGGAGTGCGTTATGAGGGATCACCCTCGGCACTCGATAGTAGCTCTGCAGAGTCGAGCAACAAAAGGGGCGTGAGATATGAGGTGTCGGGCTCTGGTCGTCGATCAAGTTGATCGAGCCGTCGATGATGAAGGAGGGGCAACAAGGACAAGGTGGGGGTCACTGATGGATCACTATCCAACCTATACTAAGCAGTTTAGGATAAGCAGGTAGGTAACAATAAGCAGGTTACAAAAGCAGGCTATGCATCAGAATAGGAGCAATCAAATACAGTAGCAAAATCTAATGCAAGCATGAGAGAATGGAATGGGCAGTATCGGGATGATCAAAGGGGGGCTTGCCTGGAAGCTCTGCTGAAAGGGAAGAAGGGTCGTCGATGACGTAGTCGATGACAGGGGCATCAGCAGCGGTCTCGGGGTCTACCGGAGAGAAGAGGGGGGAGAAATAGTAAATATAAGGCACACAGCTGCATGACATGACAATTAGAAGCACTAGGCGTGTCCTAACGTGGTGTCATGCGATACTGGCGAAGGGGGAGAACATCCGGGAAAGTTTTCCCGAAGTCTGGCATTTTCGGACAGATGAAATGGAGGGGAAAGGTTGCATGTTTGCTATTCTAGGGCCATGCGACAAACGAACGGACAGCATATTCGGATTCGTCTCGTCGTTCTGAGGAACTTTCATCTATAACACTTTTTCATCAGAGTTATGGATTAATTTATATGAATTTTTAAAGATTAAAGTATTTTTTGGAATTAATTAAAATAACAGAAAGGAATTACTACGTCAGCATGACATCATTGTGACGCCAACAGTCAATAGGACGGCTGACCAGGTCAAACTGACCAGTGGGTCCCACCTGTCATAGACAGTGGACTAACCGAAGTTTAAACTACCTAAAATGAGGTTAATTAACAGCTAGGTCCCACATGTCAGTGGCAGATTAGATTACTAATTAGTTTTAATTACAAAAACAGTTTAATTAGCTTAATTATGCGGTGGGGCCTGCATGTCAGTGGTACTGGGCTTCCCAGTCAGCAGTTGACTGTGTCAACTGGTCAGCCCAGGCCCCTGGGGCACCAGGCAGTGACCCTGGGGGGGCTAGGCCGGCCACGTCGGCGCCACGCCGGAGGGAGCGCCGGCGAGCCAACTCCGCGGCGGCGCGCACGGGAGGGGATCGGGAAAGGGCTAGGGGGCGTCAAAAAGGGGGTGGCCGGTAGCGTTCGAACGCTGAAGCCGTCGCGCGTCCAACCATGGAAACGGCAGTGGCTGGGACAACCAGAAACGGCGCCGGCATCGAGGTCCGCGGTCGCCGGAGTTGGGCGAGGATGGAGTCGGCGACAGGGGGCACGAACAGAGGCGCGGGTGGGCTTTTTCGAATGTTGGGTCGACGCCGCGTCGAGTGGTGGTAATAGGCAACGCTGGGGAGGCCGGAGTTGGCCGGAGCAGCGACGGGGAGCGGCGGTGGCGCTCGAGCCCCGTTCAAATTGCGGCGGGAGTGGTCTAGGGGTGTGGTTGGGGCTGCGGCTCGATGCTGTGCGTGCCCTGGAGCGCGCCAATGACTCGCGCGGGGGTTCGGAAGCACGCACGACTAGGTAGAGGGACAGGGGGGAGAGGGGAGAGGAGGGCGAGCTCACAGGGCCCTGTAGTCGTGCGAAAGCGAGCTCGGGGAGGGTCGGGAGACGTCGGAGCAGCGAGGGCGACTCGGATCGACGGTGGTGTTGCCGCGATGCCGAAGATGAGATGGTCGTGGGCGGCGCTGGTGAAGCTCCCCGGCGTCGATCTCGGGGTGGGGGGTCGACGAAGCGGAGCACGGCGGTCCCCGGGGACACGATCGCGCGACGCAGGGAGGCCGGTGGACGCGACGGTGGTGCGACGACGGCGAGGGATCTGGAGGAGGGAGAGAGAGGAGTGGGGGAGCCAGTGGCAAGTGGATAGGTTAGACGAGGGGAGCGAGGCGTCGCGGGGTGGGCGTGTCTTTATCCCCTCCGTGGAGTCGCCGTCGAGATGGTCCGGCGGGGGCGAGTCCCTGTAGCGGCTCGGGTCGGGGGAACAGAGAGGAGGGAAGCGACCGGGCGAGGTGGGCTGCGGGGTTGGGCCGCCCAGATGGCTAAGGCCCACGGGCAGTGGGCCTCTCTCCCACTTTTGTTTTCCTTTTCTGTTTATAACTTCTGTAATTTTTAAAAGGCATCTAAAATTTTGCTTTAACCACTGTTTTAATTACTTTAGTGCATTAAAGCACTTTATAAAAATGTTGGTTCAACACCATAATTAGTTATGGAATATTTGCCACACTTCGAACATTTTATTTTGCATGTTTGAGAATTTTGAATTTTGGGCTTTAATTGGAATTTGAGTTTGAACTTAGATTTGGATCAATCAAGGATTAGCAACAGTCATGTGATGACATGGCACCATTAGCGGGAGATTACTGTAGCTTAATTTCCCGGGCGTCACAGAGACATACCCATAGGATTTTTATATGCTGTTCTATGAGCCCAAAGTGCATCGTCTAATTTCTTAGACCAATTCTTGCTGGACCTATTGACAGTCTTTTGCAAAATTAATTTTATTTCTCTATTGCTAAATTCAACTTGACAACTAGACTGAGGATAATAGGGTGATGCAATTCTATGGTTAACATCATACTTGGCAAACATTTTACGAAAAGCAACATGAATAAAGTGTGAACCACCATCAGTCATTAAATATCTAGGGACTCCAAACCTTGCGAAAATAACTTCCTTAAGCATTTTAGTAGAGGTGTTGTGATCAGCACTAGTGGTTGGAATAGCTTCTACCCATTTAGTAACATAATCAACAACAACCAAAATATGTGTATACCCATTAGAGGAAGGAAAAGGTCCCATCTAATCAAATCCCCAAACATCAAATGGTTCAACTACAAGTGAATAGTTCAGAGGCATTTCTTGACGCTTACCAATATTACCTATTCTTTGACATTCATCATGAGATGAGACGTACTTACGGGCATCCTTGAGAGAGTTGGCCAAAAAATCCAGATTGCAATACCTTGTGAGCAGTTCTATCTCCAGCATGATGCCCTCCATAAGCTTTGGAGTGACATTTCCATAGGATTTGTCCATGTTCATGCTCAGGTACACAAGGTCTAATAATACCATCTACTCCTTCTTTATAAAGATGTGGGTCATCCCAGAAGTAATGTCTTAAATCATAGAAGAATTTTTTCTTTTGTTGGTAAGTAGAGCTAGGTGGTAAATATTTAGCAACAATGTAATTAGCATAGTCAGTACACCAAGGAGTAATATGAGAAACATTTATTGCAGCTAACTGCTCATCAGGAAAACTATCATCAATAGGTAGTGGGTCATCAGGCACATTTTCAAGCCTAGACAAATTATCAGCCACGGGGTTCTTAGCTCCTTTTCTATCAATGATATATAAATCAAATTCTTGTAACAAGAGAACCCATCGAATAAGTCTAGGTTTAACATCTTTCTTTTCCATAAGATATTTAATAGCAGCATGGTCTGTGTGAACAGTTACTTTGGAATCAACAATATAAGGTGAAAATAGCCTTGATGACCCACAAGTATAGGGGATCAATTGTAGCTCTTTTCGATAAGTAAGAGCGTCGAACCCAATGAGGAGCAGAAGGAAATGACAAGTAGTTTTCAGTAAGGTAATGTCTGCAAGTGCTGAAATTGTAAGTAGCAGAGTAGTTTGATATCAAAATAACTTGTAACGAGCAAGTAACGATAGTAGTAACCAAAGTGCAGCAAGGTAGCCCAATCCTTTTGAGGCAAAGGACAGACCAAAATGGCCTCTTATGATAAGCAAAGCGTTCTTGAGAGTACACGGGAATTTCATCTAGTCACTTTCATCATGTTGGTTTAATTCGTGTTCGCTACATTGATAATTTGATATGTGGCTGGACCGGTGCTTAGGTGTTGTTCTTACTTGAACAAACCTCCTACTTATGATTAACCCTACCGCAAGCATCCGCAACTACGAGAAAAGTATTAAGAATAAATTATAACCATAGCATTAAACTTTTGGATCCAATCGGTCCCTTACGGAATAGCGCATAAACTGGGGTTTAAGCTTCTGTCACTCTCGCAACCCATCATCTAATTGCTACTCCACAATGCATTCCCTTAGGTCCAAATATGGTGAAGTGTCATGTAGTCGACGTTCACATGACACCACTAAGGGAATCACAACATACATACTATCAAAATATCGAACACATATCAAATTCGCATGATTACTTGCAACATGATTTCTCCCGTGACCTCAAGAACAAAAGTAACTACTCACAAATAGTAATCATGCTCATGATCAGAGGGGTATTAAATAGCATAATGGATCTGAACATATAATCTTCCGCCAAATAAACCATATAGTAATCAACTACAAGATGTAATCAACACTACTAGTGACCCACAAACACCAATCTATAGTTCTGGTAACAAGATTGAACACAAGAGATGAACTAGGGTTTCAGAGGGGATGGTGATGTTGAAGATGTTGATGGAGATTGCCTCCCCAAGATGCGAGAGTTGTTGGTGATGATGATGACGATGATTTCCCCCTCCGGGGATAATGCTTTGTTTAATTTTCTAAAATCAATTACCATTCTATAGTATGTAACAATTATTTGTGGAATAAGTTCATTCTTATCATTAGGAACAACAGTAATACCTCATTTCTTAGGGACACAATGAACATGACTTACCCACCTACTATCAGCTATAGGGTAAATTATACCTGCTTCCAGAGGTTTTAATATTTCCGTTCTTACCACTTCTTTCATCTTCGGATTTAACCGACGTTGGTGATCAACAATGGGTTTAGCATCAGGTTTCATATTAATCTTGTGCTGACATAGAGTGGGACTAATTCCCTTTAGATCATCAAGAGTATTTCCAATAGCAGCTCGGTGCTTCCTTAGAACTTTCAATAATCTTTCTTCATCATGTTCTAAAAGGTTAGCACTAATAATAACAGGATATATCTTCTTTTCATCAAGATAAGCTTATTTCAAAGTGTCTGGCAATTGTTTTAATTCAAACACAGGATCACTTTAGGTGGAGGAGGACCTCCTGGAGTTTCAATAGGCAAATTGTGTTTAAGCAGAGGTTGTTGTTCGAATAAAATTCTATCTATTTCATTTCTTTCATGCATGTGTAAATCATTTTCATGGTCTAGCAGATATTGTTCTAAAGGATCAGTAGGAGGCACAACAATAGAAGCAAGACCAATTATTTCATCCTTATTAGGCAATTGTTTTTTATGAGGTTTTCTACTAAACTTGGAATAATTAAACTCATGAGACACATCACCAAAGCTAACACCGATCGTTTGTTTCTCACAATCTATTTTAGCATTAACGGTGTTCAAGAAAGGTCTACCAAAAATAATGGGACAAAAGTCATCTTGTGGAGAACCAAGAACAAGAAAATCAGTAGGGTATTTTAATTTCCCACACAAGACTTCAACATCTCTAACAATCCCAAGTGGTGTGTTGGTGTCTGAATTAGCAAGTTTAATAGTAGCATCTATTTCTTCTATTTCAGCGGGTGCTATGTCATCATAATTTCTTGATATAAGGGAAATGGAATAGCACTCACGCTAGCACCTATGTCACATAAATCATGATAACAGTGATATCCTATTTTAACTGAGACAATAGGCATGCCAACAACGGGTCTATGTTTATCCCCTTTATCAGGTTTGGCAATTCTAGTAGCTTCATTACAGAAGTAAATAACATGCCCATTTATATTTTCTTCCAAGAGATCTTTAACCATAGCAACACTAGGTTCTACTTTGATTTGTTCATCAGGTTTAGGTGTTCTAATATAACTTTTGTTAACCACGGTTGAAACTTTAGCATGTTCCTTTATCCTAACAGGGAAAGGTGGTTTCTCAATATAAGCAGTAGGAACAACTGGGTCAACATTATAAATTATGGTTTCCTCTTTAGCTAGTACCGGTTCTTTAATTTCTTTTTTAATAGGTGGGTGATATTTAAACCACTTCTCCTTAGGGAGACCAACATGAGTAGCAAATGATTCACAAGAAGAGGCTACTATCTCAGAGTCAAGTACAAATTTAGTGCTAAACTTTTGAAAAGCATTGGTATTCATAAAAGATTTAACACAATCATACTTAAGCTTAATAGATAACTCTTTACCTTCGTCGAGTTCCCAATCTTCAGAGTTGCATTTAATTCCTTCCAAAAGATCCCACCGGAATTCAATTGTCTTCTTCATAAAAGAACCAACACAAGAAGTATCAAGCATGGATCGATCATTATGAGAAAGCCGAGCATAAAAATTCTGGATAATAATTTTCTTGAGAGCTCATGATTGGGGCATGAATATAACATTGACTTAAGCCTCCCCCAAGCTAGAGCGACACTTTCTCCTTCACGAGGCCAAAAATTATATATGTAATTCTGATCATGATGAACTAGATGCATAGGATAATTTTTTTGGTGAAACTCCAATTTCCATCGATTCCAATTCCAAGATCCAATATCATCGCATAGCCTATACCATGCCAATGATTTTCCCTTCAAATATAAAGGGAAAACCTTCTTATTAACTTCACCTCCGGGCAAACCTGCAAGCTTAAACAATCCACAAATTTCTTCCACATATATCAAGGGCATATCAGGATGTCCTGTTCCTTCTCCTGCATAAGGATTAGCTAGCAGTTGTTCTATCATACCCGAAAGAATTTCATATTCAATATTTTCAGTAGGTGCAGTAGGTTGAGGGGTAACTAATTGTCGTTCTGGTCATGGTGAAGATACCCCGAACAAACCCCTCAAAGGATGGTTTTCCATAGTAACAAGTAACAATAAATTTCAGCACGTACTAATAATTCTTCCTTACCAATTTCCACTTGCCAAGAGCGCTTCACTCCCCGGAAACGGCACCAGAAAATAGCCTTGATGCCCCACAAGTATATGGGATCAATTGTAGCCATTTCGATAAGTAAGAGTGTCGAACCCAACGAGGAGCAGAAGGAAATGACATGTGATTTTCAGCAAGGTAATGTCTGTAAGTGCTGAAATTGTAAGTAACAGAGTAGTTTGATAGCAAGATAATTTGTAACAAGCTAGTAATGATAGTAGTAAAAAAAGTGCAGAAAGGTAGCCCAATCCTTTTGAGGCAAAGGACAGGCCAAAACGGTCTCTTATAATGAGCAAAGCGTTCTTGAGGGTACACGGGAATTTCATCTAGTCAATTTCATCATGTTGGTTCGCTTCGTGTTCACTACTTTGATAATTTGATATGTGGGTGGACCGGTGCTTAGGTGTTTTTCTTACTTGAACAAACCTCCTACTTATGGTTAACCCTCTCGCAAGCATCCGCAACTACGAGAAAAGTATTAAGAATAAATTCTAACCATAGCATTAAACTTTTGGATCCAATCGGTCCCTTACGAAATAGCGCGTAAACTAGGGTTTAAGCTTCTGTCACTCTCGCAAACCATCATCTAATATCTACTCCACAATGCATTCCCTTAGGCCCAAATATGGTGAAGTGTCATGTAGTCTAGGTTCACATGACACCACTAAGGGAATCACAACATACATACTATCAAAATATCGAACACATATCAAGTTCACATGACTACTTGCAACATGATTTCTCCTGTGACCTCAAGAACAAAAGTAACTACTCACGAATAATAATCATGCTCAAGATCTGAGGGGTATTAAACAGCATATTGGATCTGAATATATAATCTTCAAACAAATAAACCATATAGTAATCAACTACAAGATGTAGTCAACACTACTAGTCACGCACAAGCACCAATCTATAGTTCCGGTACAAAGATTGAACACAAGAGATGAACTAGGGTTTGAGAGGGGATGGTGTTGTTGAAGATGTTGATGGAGATTGCCCTCCCCAAGATGGGAGAGTTGTTGGTGATGATGATGACGATGATTTCCCCCTCGGGGGGGGGGGGGAGTTCCCCCGGCGATATCGCTCCGCCGGAGGGCAAAAGTGCTCCTGCCCAAGTTCCGCCTCGAGACGGCGATGCTCCATCCCGAAAGTCCTCTCCTTATTTTTTCTAGGTCAAAATGACTTATATACCAAAAGATGGGCACCGGAGGTGGGCCAAGGGCAGCACAACCGACCAGGGCGCGCCTGGGCTCCCTGGCGCGCCCAGGTGGGTTGTGCCCACTTGGCGGGCCCCCTCTGGTACTTATTGGCTTCAATATTCCTCATATATTCCATAAAAATCCCCGTAAAGTTTTAGCTTATTTGGAGTTGTGTAGAGTAGGTGGCCTGACGTAGCTTTTCCTGGTCCAGATTTCCAGCTGTCTGAAATCTCCCTCTTTGTGTGTACCTTGCATATTATGATAGAAAAGGCATTAGAATTACTCCAAAAAGCATTATTATGGATAAAAAAATCATAAATAACAGTTGGTAAACATGATGCAAAATGGACGTATCACGTGCCACACATGCTTTTAAAATGGTTGTGATGTAATACGATAGGATGGTATCCTAGTTTGAATGATTTGAGTGGCTTGACTTGGCACATGTTCACACATGTAGTTGAAACAAAATCAACATAGCCTCCACGATATTTATGTTCATGGTGATTTATATCCTACTCATCCTTATACTCATTGTTGGTTAATCTTAGTGCATGTTTATGACCGTTGTCGCTCTCTAGTTGGTCGCTCCTCAATCCCTTGCTAGCCTTCACTTGTACTAAGCGGGAATACTGCTTGTGCATCCACTTCCATAAACCCAAAGTTGTTCCATATGAGTCCACCATACCTACCTATATGTGGTGTTTACCTGCCGTTCCAAGTAAATTTGCATGTGCCAAACTCTAAACCTTCAAGTGATAATTTGTTTTGTATGCTCGAACCGCTCATGTAGCGACTGGGGGCTGCCAGTATCTTCCATGCTAGGTGGGTTATTCTCACGATGAGTGGACTCCGTTCATCATTCATGAGAAAATGGCTGGTAATCGGGGTGCCCAGTTCCATGCTCAAATCAAATCAAAATATAACTTTAAACAAAACTCCCCCTGGATTGTTGTTAGTTGGATGGTACCCGTTGTTTGGGACCAGCCGTGGAATGTGCTTGTTGGTGGTGGGGGAGTATAAACTTTACCATTCTGCTTGGGAACCGCCTATAATGTATCTAGTATGGAAGATACCGAGATCTCTTGGTTGTTATGTTGACAATGAAATCATGCCGCTCAAAATATTATTTATCTCTGTTTCAAAAACTCGAGCTCTGGTACCTCTGCAAATCCCTACTTCCCTCTGCGAAGGGCCTATCTATTTACTTTTATGTTGAGTCATCATCCTCTTATAAAAAGCACCAGTAAGAGAGCACCACTGTTATTTGTATGCATTGTTATTAATTGATATTGAGTATGACTGCGACTGGATCTCTTTTACCATGAATTACAATGTCTAGTCAGTCCTTGATCTTCAGGGGTGCTCTGCATTTATGTTTTGCGGTCTCAGAAAGGCCTAGCAAGATACCATCTTTTTATATCATATCATGATTGTTTTGAAAAAGTGTTGTCATCCGAGATTCATTATTATTGCTCGCTAGTTGATTATGCCATTGATATGAGTAAATCTGAGACCTAAATGTTATTGTGAATATGGTTAGTTCATAATCTTTGCTGAAAACTTGAATGCTGGCTATACATATTTCCAACAACAAGATCAAACAGAGTTTGTAAAAGTTTTTCTTTATGAATTTCAGTTTGTCAACTGAACTGATTGAGGACAAGCAATGGGTTAAGCTTGGGGGAGTTGATACGTCTCCATCGTATCTACTTTTCCAAACTCTTTTGCCCTTGTTTTGGACTCTGATTTGCATGATTTGAATGGAACTAACCCGGACTCACACTATTTTCAGCAGAATTGCCATGGTGTTTTTGTGTGCAGAAATGAAAGTTCTTGGAATGACCTGAAACTTCACGGAGAATATTTTTGGAATATATAAAAAATATTGGCTAAAGAATCAACAGAGGGGGACCCACCTGCTGTCCACAAGGGGGGAGGGGGCGCCCCTGCCTTGTGGGTCCCCTGGACCTCCACCGACCTCAATTACAACTCCATATATTCACGTTCGGGGAAAAAACAGAGAGAAGGATTCATCGCGTTTTACGATACGAAGCTGCCGCCACCTCCTGTTCTACATCGGGAGGGTAGATCTGGAGTCCGTTCGGGGCTCCTGAGAGGGGAAATCATCGTCATCGTCATCATCAACCATCCTCCATAACCAATTTCATGATGCTCACCGCCGTGCGTGAGTAATTCCATCGTAGGCTTGCTGGACAGTGATGGGTTGGATGAGATCTATCATGTAATCGAGTTAGTTTTGTTAGGGTTTGATCCCTAGTATCCACTATGTTCTGAGATTCGTGTTGCTATGACTTTGCTATGCTTAATGCTTGTCACTAGGGACCGAGTGCCATGATTTCAGATCTGAACCTACTATGTTTTCATAAATATATTTGTGTTCTTGATCCTATATTGCAAGTTATAGTCACCTACTATGCGTTATGATCCGTCAACCCCGAAGTGACAATAGTCGGGACACTTCCCGGTGATGACCGTAGTTTGAGGACTTCATGTATTCACTAAGTGCTAATGCTTTGGTCTGGTTCTCTATTAAAAGGAGGCCTTAATATCCCTTAGTTTCCCTTAAGACCCCGCTGCCACGGGAGGGTAGGACAAAAGATGTCATGCAAGTTCTTTTCCATAAGCACGTATGACTATATTCGAAATACATGCCTACATTATATTGATGAATTGGAGCTAGTTCCGTGTCACCCTAGGTTATAACTGTTGCATGATGAATGCCATCCGACATAATTATCCATCATTGATCCATTGCCTACGAGTTCGTTTCATACTGATCTTTGCTACGTTACTTTGCCGTTGCCACTGTTACAACTACGAAACTGCTACTGATACTTTTGCCACCATTAAGTTACTTCCATACTACTTTGCTATTAAATATTTTGCTGCAGATATTAAGTCTTTCAAGTGTGGTTGAATTGACAACTCAGCTGCTAATACTTGAGAATATTCTTTGGCTTCCCTTGTGTCGAATCAATAAATTTGGGTTGAATACTCTACCCTCGAAAACTATTGCGATCCCCTATACTTGTGGGTTATCAATTGATAACCCCTTTATCGCGTTGGGTGCAAGTATTTGTTTGTTTGTGCAGGTGAAATTATTGGAGACTTGTGTGTTCCTCCTACTGGATTGATACCTTGGTTCTTAATTGAGGGAAATATTTATCTCTACTGTGCCGCATCACTCTTTCCTCTTCAAGGGAAAAACCAACGCAAGCTCAAGAAGTAGCACGGGCACACAAAACGGTAAATTATTTTAAAAAATTAGAGTTGGCACATGCAAATTTACTTAGAACGGCATGGAAATACCGTATATAGGTAGGTATGGTGGACTCATTTGGCACAACTTTTGGTTTAAGGAGTTGGATGCACAAGCAGCAATCCCGCTTAGTACAAATGAAGGCTAGCAAATAGATTGAGAAGCGACCAAGCAAAAAAATGAAAATGGTCATAAACACGCATTGAACATAACTAACACTGGATAATGCACCACAAGTAGGATATAACTTCGTTGCACAAATATTGACTTTACGTGCTTGCATAGGGAATCACAAACCTTAACGCCAATATTCTTACTAAACCACAATTACTCACCAACATGACTCACATATTATCATCTCCATATAGCAAAATTATTGCAAGGAATCATACTTGTCATATCCAATGATCTTTTCATGAAAGTTTTTATTATATCCCTCTTGGATATTCATCACTTCGGGACCAAATACATATCTTGCACAAATTACTATTACTCTTATCAACTCTCAAAAAGATATAAGTGAAGCATGAGAGTGCAAATATTTCTCCAAAATTTACCAACTCTCAAAATAATATAAGTGAAGCATGAGAGTACATTTCTTCAAAACTTATCAACTCTCAAAATAATATAAGTGAAGCATGATCATGCATTTCTTCAAAATTTATCAACTATCAAATAATATAACTGAAGCATGAGAGTGCATTTCTTTAAAATATAACCACCACCGTGCTCAAAAAGATTTAAGTGAAGTACTAGAGCAACTGCCTAGCTCAAAAAATTTCAGAGAAGCACTTTCGACATTCTAACAAATCATGATAAATGTGTGGCTCTCTCAAATAGGTATGTCCAGCAAGGATGATTGTGACAAGCTAAAAATAAAACAAAGCAAAGACTCATATAATACACGATGCTCCAAGCAAAACTCATATCATGTGACGAATAAAAATATAGCTCCTAGTAAAATTACCGATGGTCGTTAGAAGAAAGAGGGGATGCCTTCCGGGGCATCCCCAAGCTTAGTTTCTTGGGAGTCCTTGAATATTACCTTGGGGTGCCTCGGGCACCCCCAATCTTACGCCCTTGCCACTCCTTATTCCTTCATCCATCGTGATATCACCCAAAACTTGAAAACTTCAATCACACAAAACTTAATGTAACCTTCTTGAGTTCCGTTAGTATAATAAAGCAAATCACCACTTTAAGTACTGTGAAAAATCCATTCATATTTTTTATTTCATTATACCTACTGTATTTTAACTTTACCATGGCTTATACCTACCCGATACAATCCATAGATTCATCAAAATAAGCACGCAATGCAACAAAAATAGAATCTATCAAAAACAGAACAGTCTATAGTAATCTGAACATTTCCCATACTTCTGTAACTCCAAAAATTCTGAAAATTAGGACAACATGGGAAATTTGTATATATTGGTGTAGAAAATTCAGAGCAAAAGAAAGTTTCTATGAATTTAAAAAATTCCAGAACTAGGCACAAAAGTTTCTATTTTTCACAGAATCGAGTCAATTATCATCCAAACCATCCTAAAGGATTTACTTGGCACAAACACTAATTAAAACATAAAAAACACAATAATAACAGTAGCGTAATTGTTCACACACAAGAAAATAGAAAAAATATTGGGTTGTCTTCCAACAAGCTCTTTCTTTATAGCCATTAAGATAGGCTTGGAATTTTTACGATGCTCACATGAAAGACAAGAATTGAAGCACAAAGAGAGCATCATAAAACCTCTGACAAACACATTTAAGTCTAACATACTTCCTACGTATAGGCATTTTGTAGGCAAACAATATCTAGCATATGCATGGAAGAAGAAACAAACAATAGAAATCTCAACATATAACGAGAGGTAATTTAGTAACATGAAAATTTCTACAACTGTATTTTCCTCTCTCATTATAAGTAAATGTAAGATCATGATCAAATTCAACAATATAGCTATCATGTAAAATTTTCTCTTCATGATCCACATGCATAGGAGTTTTATAATCTCCCAAGAAAGTGGGATTAACATCAACCAAAGTCATGACCTCTCCAAACCCACTTTCATAAAAAATCATAAGATTGAACACTCTCCAAATATGTGGGATTATTTTTAGCTCAAGTTGACACTCTTCCAAACCCACTTTCGTTATCATTGCAAACATATTCATCGTGAGGCTTAAATAAATTTTCAAGATCATAAGAAGCACTATCAACCCAATCATGATCATTGCAATAATTAAGCAGTAGACATAGGAGAATAATCATCCCCAAGCTTGGGGTTTTGCATATCATTAACACAACTGGCATTAATAGAATTGATAATAATATCATTGCAACCATGCTTTTCATTCAAGGAACTATCGTGAATCACCTTATAAATTTATTATTTTAATACTTCGTCACAATTTTCAGATTCAGGAATTTCAAGCAAAACTTCATAAACATAATCTAGTGCACACAACTCACTAGCAATTGGTTCATCATAATTGGATCTTTTAAAAAGATTAGCAAGCGGATGAGGATACATCTTAATATTTCTTATTTATTTTTCTATTTTGAGTGTTGACATGAAGGAAAAAAGCAAGCAAACGAGCAAACAAGCAAAAAGGCAAACAAAAAATGTTTTTGTGTTTTTGTGAAAATGTTTTCGAAGTGGGGGAGATGAAAATTAGAGGCAAATGGAAAATAATGTATATTCAAGGAGATGAAAGTTTATGGGATGGTACTTAAAAGATGTTGATGATGTCTCCCTGGCAACGGTGCCAGAAATTATTTCTCCTACTTGTGAACTGCGTTGGGATTTCCCCGAAGAGGAGAGGATGATGCAGTACAATAGAGATAAGTATTTCCCTCAGTTAAGAACCAAGGTTATAAATCCAGTAGGAAAACCAAGCAACACCTCGTTAGCAGCACCTGCACACAAACAACAAATCCTTGCAACCCAACGCGCAAAGGGATTGTCAATCCCACGACGGTTACGAGCAAGATTAAATTGTATGGTGATAGATAGATAGATAGATAGATAGATAGATCAACAAAAAAATAAAATAAAAAATGTAGCAAGGTATTTTTGGTTTTAATATAAGATAGAAGATAGACCCGGGGGCCATAGTTTTCACTAGAGGCTTCTCTCAAGAAAATAGTATACATTGGGTAAACAAATTACTGTTGGGCAATTGGTAGAAAAGAAAATAATCATGACAATATCCAAGGCAATGATCATATATAGGCATCATGTTTGAGACAAGTAGACCAAAATGATTCTGCATCTACTACTATTACTCCACACATCGACCACTATCCAGCATGCATCTAGTGTATTAAGTTCATGGAAAAACGGAGTAATGCCTTAAGCAAGATGACATGATGTAGACAAGAAAAACTCACGTATGAATAAACCCCATATTTTCCCCTTAATAGCAATGATACATACATGTCATGTCCCCTTCCGTCACTGAGATTGAGCACTGTAAGGTCGAACCCATTACATAGCACCTCTCCCATTGCAAGATAAATCAATCTAGTTGGCCAAACCAAATCAATAGATCGAAGAGAAATATGAAGGTATAGTAATCATGCATAAAAGAGTTCAGAGAAAACTCAAATAATATTCATGGATAGATCCGATCATAAACTCACAATTCATCGGATCCCAACAAACACGCCGCAAAACAAATCCTAACAAACACTCCAAGAACATCAAGGAGAACATTGTATTGAAGATCAAATAGAGAAGAAGCCATCAGATACTAACTATGGACCCGTAGGTCTATGGTAAATTACTCACGCATCATCGCAAGGGCAGCAAGGATCATGTAGAGCCCCTCCGTGATCGAATCCCCCTCTTGCAGAGTGCCGAAAAAGGCCTCCAGATGGGATCTCGTGGTTCTGGAGCTTGCGGCGGCGGAAAAAGTATTTCGTGGACTCCTCTGTTGGTTTCACGATTTTAGAGAATTTATAGAGGCAGATTTAGGTCAAACGAAGCTAGGTGGGCCCCACAAGCCACCAGGGCGCGCCTTGAAGGAAATATGCCCTAGAGGCAATAATAAAGTTGTTATTCTATATTTCCTTATTCATGTTACAGGTTTATTATTCATGCTAGAATTGTATTAATTGGAAACTTAAATACATGTGTGAATATATAAACAAATACCGTGTCCCTAGTAAGCCTCTACTGGACTAGCTCGTTGATCAAAGATGGTTAAGGTTTCCTAACCATACACATGTGTAGTCATTCGATAATGGGATCACATCATTAGGAGAATGATGTGATGGACAAGACCCATCCATTAGCTTAGCATATTGATCGCTCAATTTATTGCTATTGCTTTCTTAATGTCATATACATATTCCTTCGACTACGAGATTATGCAACTCCCGGATACCAGAGGAACACCTTTTGTGCTATCAAACATCACAACATAACTGGGTGATCATAAAGATGCTCTACAGGTATCTCCAAAGGTGTTTGTTGAGTTGTCATAGATCGAGATTAGGATTTGTCACTCCAAGTATCGAAGAGGTATCTCTGGGCCCTCTCAGTAATACACATCATAAGAAGCCTTGAAAGCAAAGTGACTAATGAGTTGGTTGCAAGATGATGTATTACAGAACGAGTAAAGGGACTTGCCGGTAACGAGATTGAACTAGGTATGAAGATACCGACGATCGAATCTCGGGCAAGTAACATACCGATGACAAAGGGAATAACGTATGTTGTCATAATGGTTCGACCAATAAAGATCTTCGTATTATATGTAGGAGCCAATATGGGCATCCAGGTTCCGCTATTGTTTCTTGACCGGAGAGGTATCTCGGTCATGTCTACATAGTTCTCGAACCCGTAGGGTCCGCACGCTTAACATTCGTTGACGATATAGTATTATATGAGCTATACGATTTGGTGACCGAATGTTGTTCGGAGTCTCGGATGAGATCACGGACATGACGAGTAGCTCCGGAATGGTCCAGAGGTAAAGATTTACATATAGGACTATGGTATTCGGACACCGGAAGTGTTTTGGAGTGTACCTGGTAGTCATCGGAATACCGGAGGGGGCTCTGGACACCCCCAGGAGGGTGATGGGCCTATTAGGCCATTAGAGAGGAGCACACCAGCCCACAGGGAGTTGGCGCCCCCCTAAGGTAGCCAGCCCATGGGGGAAAGGAAGGAGGGGGATTCGGCCTACCCCTTCCTTCCCTCTCCCGCTTTCCTTTCCCCCTCCGACAAATATGGAAAGGGGGCGCGCCTATGGGAGGACCCCAAGTAGGATTCAGCCCTACTTAGGGCGCCTCTTAGCCTCTCCCCTCTCCCCCACCTATATATATGTGGGAGGGAGCGCCACACATAACCACGACATATGTTTAGCCGTGCGCGGCGCTCCCCTCCACCGTTTACACCCTCGGTCAAATTTTGGTAGTGCTTAGGCGAAGCCCTGCGAAGATAGCGTCACCGTCACCACACCGTCGTGCTACCGGAACTCACCTACTACCTCGCCGTCTTGCTGGATCAAGAAGGCATGGACGTCACCGAGCTGAACGTGTGCTGAACGCGGAGGTGCCGTACGTTCGGTACTCGATCGGTTGCATCGCGAAGAAGTTCAACTACATCATCCGCGTTACGAAACGCTTCCACTTATGGTCTATGAGGGTACATAGACACACTCTTCCTCTCATTGCTATGCATCTCCATGGATAGATCTTGCGTTTGCGTAGAATTTTTTTGTTTTTCATGCAATGTTTCCCATCACGCCCCACCCTCCAGGTCATGCCCTGGTGCATCGTGGGCCACTGCTCCATCTTCCCGTCCCCTCCCGAGGTTTCTAGGGTCTCTTATTGCCAGAAAAACAGTCTCCGAAAAGTTTCGTGGCATTTGGACTTCGTTTGGTATTGATATTCTGCAAAACCAAAAACAAGCAAAAAATAACAACTGGCACTGGGGACTAAGTTAATAGGTTAGTCCCAAAAAATGGTATATTGTTGCTTGAAATTGTATATAAAACATCCAAGATTGATACTATAATAGCATGGAATAATAAAAAATTATAGATACGTTGGAGACGTATCAGTGGTGGTTCGATTGTAGGAACCGTGCAGTTTTGCATAGCCGCAACATATCCTGCATGTTAGTTGACCAATTAAACACAAAGGTGAAGGAAATATGCCCTAGAGGCAATAATAAAATTGTTATTTTACATTTCCTTATTCATGCTAGAATTGTATTGATCGAAAACATTAATACATGTGTGAATACATAAACAAACACCGTGTCCCTTGTAAGCCTCTACTAGACTAGCTCGTTGATCAAAGATGGTTAAGGTTTCCTAACCATTGACATGAGTTGTCATTTGATAACGGGATCACATCATTAGGAGAATGATGTGACGGACAAGACCCATCTGTTAGCTTGCCATAATGATCGTTCAGTATTATTGCTATTGCTTTCTTCATGTCAAACACATATTCCTTCGACTATGAGATTATGCAACTCCCGGATACCGGTGGACTGCCTTGTGTGCTATCAAACGTCACAACTTAACTGGGTGATTATAAAGATGCTCTAAAGGTATCTCCGAAGGTGTTTGTAGAGTTGGCATAGATCAAGATTAGGATTTGTCACTTTGAGTATTGGGGAGGTATCTCTGGGCCCTCTCGGTAATACACATCATAAGCTTGCAAGCAAATGACTAAGGAGTTAGTCATGAGGTGATGTATTATGGATCGAGTAAAGAGACTTGCCGGTAACGAGATTAAACTAGGTATGAAGATACCGACGATCGAATGTCGGGCAAGTAACATGTCGATGGACAAAGAGAATTACGTATGTTGTCATAACAGTTCAACCGATAAAGATCTTCATAGAATATGTAGGAGCCAATATGGGCACCCAGGTTCCGCTATTGTTTATTGATTGGAGAGGTGTCTCGGTCATGTCTACATAGTTCTCGAACCCGTAGGGCCCGCACGCTTAACGTTCGATGACGATATAGTATATATGAGTTATGTGATTTGGTGACCGGATGTTGTTCGGAGTCCTGGATGAGATCACGGACATGATGAGGAGTTTTTAAATGGTCGAGAGGTAAAGATTGATATATAGGACGATGGTATTCGGACACCGGAAGTGTTCTGGAGGGTACCGGGTACATATCGGAATACCGGAAGGGGTTCTGGGCACCCCCCGGCATAAGATATGGGCCTTATGGTCCAAGAGGGGAAACGCACCAGCCACAAGGGGCCGGTGCACCCCCATATGGGACAGCCAAGGTGGAGAAGGAAAGGGGAAAGAGGAAAGGCAAGTGTGGAATGAGATTTCCACTTCCTTCTCTCTCCCCTCCTCTTTCCTTCCCCCTCTGACATATATGGCAGGGGGCGCGGCTTGGGAAGAGCCCAAGTAGGATTTGGTCCTACTTGGGGTGCCTCCTGGCCTCTCCCCTCCCCCTCCCACCTATATATATGTGGGGGGGAGGCACCTAACACACACGAGATCAATTGTTAGCCGTGTGCGATGCCTCCCTCCACAGTTTACAACCCCGGCCATATTTTCGTAGTGCTTAGGCGAAGCCCTGCAGAGATCACTTCACCATTACCATCACCATACCGTCGTGCTGATAGAACTCATCTACTACCTTGGCAACTTCCTGGACCAAGAAGGCAAAGGATGTCACCGAGCTGAACGTGTGCAGAACGCGGAGGTGCCGTGCGTTCGGTACTTGATCAGTTGACGTGAGAAGAAGTTCGACTACATCAAACGCGTTGTGAAATTCTTCCGCTTATGGTCTATGAGGGTACGTAGACACACTCTCCCCCTCGTTGCTATGCATCTCCACGGATAGATCATTGCATGTGCTTAGATTTTTTTGTTTTCCATGCAACGATTCCCAATAGTGGCATCACGAGCCAGGTCTATGTGTAGATGATATGCATGAGTAGAACACAAAGAGTTGTGGGCGGTGATAGTCATACTGCTTACCACGAACGTATTATTTTGATTCGGCGGTATCGTGGGATGAAGCGGCCCGGACCAACCTTACATGTCCACGCACATGAGACCGGTTTCACCAACTGACATGCAACTAGTTTTGCATAAAGGTGGCTGGCGGGTGTGTTTCTCCTACTTTAGTTGAATCAAATTTGACTGCGGCCGGTCCTTGAAGAAGGTTAAAATAACAAACTTGACGAAACATCATTGTGGTTTTATGCGTAGGTAAGAACGGTTCTTGCTAGAAGCCCGTAGCAGCGACGTAAAACTTGCAACAACAAAGTAGAGGACGTCTAACTTGTTTTTGCAGGGCATGTTGTGATGTGATATGGTCAAGACATGATGTGATATACGTTATTGTATGAGATGATCATGTTTTGTGAGATATCTAGCAACCAACAGGAGCCTTATGGTTGTCTCTTTATTGTATGAAATGCACACGCCATGTAATTGCTTTACTTTATCACTATGCTTTAGCAATAGTTGTAGAAGCAATTAATAGTTGGCGAGACGACCACGACGCTACAATGGAGATCAAGGTGTCGAGCCGGTGATGATGGAGATCATGACGATGCTTTGGAGATGGAGATCAAAAGCATGAGATGATGATGGACATATCATGTCACATATTTTGATTGCATGTGATGTTTATCTCTTATGCATCTTATTTTTCTTAGTACGGAGGTAGCATTATAAGGTGATCCCTTCACTAAATTTCAAGGTAAAAGTGTTCTCCCTGAGTATGCACCGTTGCTACAGTTCGTCGTGTTGAGACACCACGTGATGATCGGGTGTGATAGATTCTACGTTCACATACAACAGGTGCAAGACAGTTTTGCACATGCGGAATACTTGGGTTAAACTTGACGAGCCTAGCATGTACAGGCATGGCCTCGGAACACTGGAGACCGAAAGGTCGAACATGAATCATATAGTAGATATTATCAACATAGAGATGTTCACCATTGATGACTACCCCATCTCACGTGATGACCGGACATGGGTTAGTTGATTTGGATCACGTATCACTTGGATGACTTGAGGGATGTCTATTTAAGTGGGAGTTCTTAAGTAATTTGATTAATTGAACTTAATTTATCATGAACTTAGTCCTGATAGTATTTGCATATCTATGTTGTAGATCAATGGCCCGTGCTACCATTCTTGTGAATTTTAATGCGTTCCTAGAGAAAGCTAAGTTTAAATATGATGGTAGCAACTACACGGACTGGGTCCATAACTTGAGGATTATCCTCATTGCTGCACAGAAGAATTATGTCCTTGACGCACCGCTAGGTGAAAGGCCTGCTGCAGGAGCAGATACTGATGTTTTGAACGTCTGCAAGCTCGATCTGATGACTACTCGATAGTTCAGTGTGCCATGCTTTACAGGTTAGAACCGGGACTTCAAAGAAGTTTTGAACGTCATGGAGCATATGAGATGTTCCAACAGTTGAAGTTAATATTTCAAGCAAATGCACGGGTTGAGAGATATGAAGTCTCCAACAAGTTCTATAGCTGCAAGATGTAGGAGATTAGTTCTGCCAGTGAACACATACTCAAAATTTTTGGGTATTACAATCACTTGACTCAGCTCGGAGTTGATCTTCCAGTTGATTGTGTTATTGACAGAGTTCTTCAATCACGCCACCAAGCTACAAAGGCTTCGTGATGAACTATAATATGCAAGGGATGAACCAGACAATTCCCGAGCTCTTCGCAATGCTTAAGGCTGCGGAGGTAGAAATCAAGAAGGAGCATCAAGTGTTGATGGTTAACAAGACCACTAGTTTCAAGAAAAAGGGTAAGGGAAAGAAAGGGAACTTCAAGAATAATGGCAAGCAAGTTGCCACTCCCGGGAAGAAACCCAAAGCTAGACCCAAGCCTGAAACTGAGTGCTTCTACTGCAAAGGGACTGGCCATTGGAAGCGGAACTGCCCCAAGTATTTGGCGGATAAGAAAGATGGAAAAGTGAACAAAGGTATATTTGATATACATGTTATTGATGTGTACCTTAATAATACTCGTAGTAGCGCCTGGATATTTGATATTGGTTCGGTTGTTCGTATTTGTAACTCGAAACATGAGCTATGGTTTAAATGAAGATTGGCTAAGGACGAGGTGACAATGCGCGTCGGGAATGGTTCCAAGGTCGATGTGATTGCCGTCGGCAAGCTACCTCTACATCTACCTTCGGGAATAGTTTTAGACCTGAATAATTGTTATTTGGTGCCAGCGTTGAGCATGAACATTATATCTGGATCTTGTTTAGTGCGAGAGGGTTATTCATTTAAGTCAGAGAATAATGGTTGTTCTATTTACATGAGTAATATCTTTTATGGTCATGCACCCTTGAAGAATGGTCTATTTCTGTTGAATCTCGATTGTGGTGATACACATATACATAATATTGATGCCAAAAGATGCAAAGTTGATAGTGATAGTGCAACATATTTGTGGCACTGCCGTTTAGGTCATATTGGTGTAAGCGCATGAAGAAACTCCATGCATATGGTCTTTTGGAATCACTTGATTCTGAATCATTTGATACTTGCGAACCATGCCTCATGGGCAAGATGACTAAAACTCGTTCTCCGGAACAATGGAGCGAACCAATGACTTATTGGAAATAATACATACCGATGTATCTAGTCCGATGAGTGTTGAGGCACGCGACGGGTACAATTATTTTCTGACCTTCACAGTGTTGGGGAACGTAGTAATTTCAAAAAAATTCCTACGCACACGCAAGATCATGGTGATGCATAGCAACGAGAGGGGAGAGTGTGTCCACGTACCCTCGTAGACCGAAAGCGGAAGCGTTAGCACAACGCGGTTGACGTAGTCGTACGTCTTCACGATCCGACCGATCAAGTACCGAACGCACGGCACCTCCGAGTTCAGCACACGTTCAGCCCGATGACGTCCCACGAACTCCGATCCAGCCGAGTGTTGAGGGAGAGTGTCGTCAGCACGACGGCGTGGTGACGATGATGATGTTCTACCGACGCAGGGCTTCGCCTAAGCACCACTACAGTATTATCGAGGTGGACTATGGTGGAGGGTGGCACCGCACACGGCTAAAAGATCAAACTATCAATTGTTGTTTCTCTAGGGTGCCCCCTGCCCCCGTATATAAAGGACCAAGGGGGAGAGGTGCGGCCGGCTAGAAGGGGTGCGCCAAGAGGAGTCCTACTCCCACCGGGAGTAGGACTCCCTCCCTTTTCCTTGTTGGACTACGAGTGGAGGGGGAAAGAGGAGGGAGAGAGGAAGGAAAGGGGGGCGCCGCCCCCCTCTCCTTCTCCTATTCGGACTAGGGGGGAGGGGCGCGCGGCCCTGCCCTGGCCGCCTCTCCTCTCTTCCACTAAGGCCCACTATGGCCCATTAAGCCCCCGGGGGGTTCCGGTAACCTCCCGGTACTCCGGTAAAATTCCGATTTCACCCGGAACACTTTCGATATCCAAACATAGGCTTCCAATATATCAACCTTCATGTCTCGACCATTTCGAGACTCCTCGTCTTGTCCCTGATCTCATCCAGGACTCTGAACTCCTTCGGTACATCAAAACACATAAACTCATAATATAACCGTCATCTAACTTTAAACGTGCGGACCCTACGGGTTCGAGAACTATGTAGACATGACCGAGACACGTCTCCGGTCAATAACCAATAGCGGAACCTGGATGCTCATATTGGCTCCCACATATTCTACGAAGATCTTTATCGGTCAGACCGCATAACAACATACGTTGTTCCCTTTGTCATCGGTATGTTACTTGCCCGAGATTCGATCGTCGGTATCTCGATACCTAGTTCAATCTCGTTACCGGCAAGTCTCTTTACTCGTTCCATAATACATCATCCAGCAACTAACTCATTAGTTACAATGCTTGCAAGGCTTATAGTGATGTGTATTACTGAGTGGGCCCAGAGATACCTCTCCAACAATCGGAGTGACAAATCCTAATCTCTAAATACGCCAACCCAACAAGTACCTTTGGAGACACTTGTAGAGCACCTTTATAATCACCCAGTTACGTTGTGACGTTTGGTAGCACACATAGTGCTCCTCCGGTAAATGGGAGTTGCATAATCTCATAGTCATAGGAACATGTATAAGTCATGAAGAAAGCAATAGCAACATACCAAACGATCGAGTGCTAAGCTAATGGAATGGGTCAAGTCAATCACATCATTCTCCTAATGATGTGATCCCGTTAATCAAATGACAACTCATGTCTATGGCTAGGAAACATAACCATCTTTGATCAACGAGCTAGTCAAGTAGAGGCATACTAGTGACACTTTGTTTGTCTATGTATTCACACATGTATTATGTTTCGGTTAATACAATTCTAGCATGAATAATAAACATTTATCATGATATAAGGAAATAAATAATAACTTTATTATAGGGCATATTTCCTTCACACAGATGATTTGAGCAGATATGGGTATATCTACTTAATGAAACACAAATTTGAAACATTTGAAAAGTTCAAAGAATTTCAGAGTGAAGTGGAGAATCATCATAACAAGAAAATAAAGTTTCTATGATCTGATCGCGGAGGCGAATATTTGAGTTACGAGTTTGGCCTTCATTTAAAACAATGTGGAATAGTTTCATAACTCACGCCACCTGGAACACCACAGTGTAATGGTGGGTCCGAACGTCATAACCGTACTTTATTAGATATGGTGCGATCTATGATGTCTCTTACCGATTTACCACTATCATTTTGGGGTTATGCATTAGAGGCAACTGCATTCACGTTAAATAGGGCAACATCTAAATCAGTTGAGACGACAATATATGAACTGTGGTTTGTCAATAAACCTAAGCTATCGTTTCTTAAAGTTTAGGGTTGCGACACTTATGTCAAAAGGCTTCAGCCTGATAAGCTCCAACCCAAATCGGAGAAGTGCGGCTTCATACAATACCCTAAGGAAACAATTGGGTACACCCTCTACCACAGATCCGAAGGCAAGATCTTTGTTGCCAAGAATGGAACCTTTCTAGAGAAGGAGTTTCTCTCGAAAGAAGTGAGTGGGAGGAAAGTAGAACTTGATGAGGTAATCGTACCTTCTCTCGAATTGGAAAGTAGCACATCAGAGAAATATGTTCGCGTGATGCCTACACCAACTAGAGAGGAAGCTAATGATGATGATCATGAAACTTCAGATCAAGTTACTACTGGACCTTGTAGGTCGAACAAAGCACGTTCCGCACCAGAGTGGTACGGTAATCCTGTCGTTGAAGTCATGTTACTAGACCATGGCGAACATACGAACTATGAAGAAGCTATGATAAGCCCAGATTCCGGCAGATGGCTTGAGGCCATGAAATCTGAGATAGGATCCATGTATGAGAACAAAGTGTGGACTTTGGTGGACTTGCCCAATTATCGCCAAGCCATAGAGAATAAATGGATCTTCAAGAATAAGACTGACGTTGATGGTAATGTTACTGTCTACAAAGCTCGTCTTGTCGCAAAAGGTTTCGACAAGTTCAAGGGGTTGACTACGATGAGACTTTCTCACCCGTAGCGATGCTTAAGTCCGTCCGAATCATGTTAGCAATTGCCGCATTTTATGATTATGAAATCTGACAAATGGACGTCAAAAATGCATTCCTTAATGGATTTCTTAAAGAAGAGTTGTATATGATGCAATTAGAAGGTTTTGTCGATCCTAAAGGTTCTAACAAAGTGTGCAAGCTCCAGCGATCCATCTATGGACTGGTCCAAGCATCTCGGAGTTGGAATATACGCTTTGATGCGGTGATCAAAGCATATGGTTTTATACAGACTTTCGGTGAAGCCTGTATTTACAAAAAAGTGAGTGGGAGCTCTGTAGCATTTCTAATATTATATGTAGATGCCATATTGTTGATTGGAAATGATATAGAATTTCTTGATAGCATAAAAGGATACTTGAATAAGAATTTTTTAATGAAATACCTCGGTGAAGCTGCTTATATATTGGGCATCAAGATCTATAGAGATAGATCAAGATGCTTAATAGGACTTTCACAAAGCACATACCTTGATAAAGTTTTGAAGAAGTTCAAAATGGATCAGTCAAAGAAAGGGTTCTTGCCTGTGTTACAAGGTGTGAAGTTGAGTCAGACTCAAAGCCCGACCACTGTAGAAGATAGAGAGAAAATGAAAGTCACTGCCTATGCCTCAGCCATAAGTTCTATCATGTATGCTATGCTGTGTACCAGACCTGATGTGTGCACTGCCATAAGTTTGGCAGGGAGGTACCAAAGTAATCAAGGAGTGGATCACTGGACAACGGTCAAGAACATCCTAAAGTACCTGAAAAGTGTTGGGAAACGTACCATGCAATTTCAAAAAAAAATCCTACGCTCACGCAAGATCTATCTAGGAGATGCATAGCAACGAGAGGGGGAGAGTGTGTCCACGTACCCTCGTAGACCGAAAGCGGAAGCGTTTGACAACGCGGTTGATGTAGTCGAACTTCTTCTCATTCCGACCGATCAAGCACCGAACGTACGACACCTCTGAGTTATGCACACATTCAGCTCGATGACGACCCTCGAACTCTTGATCCAGCAAAGTGTCGAGTGAGTAGATGAGTTCTGTCATCACGACGGTGTGGTCACTGATGTCTACTACACAACTTGTTCTTGTAGACTCGTGTTGGGCCTCCAAGCACAGAGTTTTGTAGGACAGTAGCAAATTTCCCTCAAGTGGATGACCTAAGGTTTATCAATATGTGGGAGGCATAGTTTGAAGATGGTCTCTCTCAAACAACCCTGCAACCAATTAATAAAAAGTCTCTTGTGTCCCCAACACATCAAATACAATGGTAAATTGTATAGGTGCACTAGTTTGGCGAATATGGTGATACAAGTGTAGTAATGATAGTAGATATTGAGTTTTGTAATAAGAACAATAAAAAACAGCAAGGTAGCAATTGATAAAATGGAGCACAAACGGTATTGCAATGCTTGAAAATGAAGCCTAGGGTCCGTACTTTTGCTAGTGCAATCTATCAACAATGCTAATAATTTGATCATGTAACCATCCCTCAACATGCGCTGAAGAATCACTCCAAAGTTCCTATCTAGTGGAGAACATAAGAAAAAATTGTTTGTAGCTATTCTTCCAATCGATCTACCCAAGAGTTCGTACTAAAATAACACTAAGCTATTCTTTCCGGTCGATCTATCAAGAGTTCGTACTAAAATAGCAGCAAAGTAAATTCAGATTCATAATACTCAATCCAACATAAAGAACCTCAAAGAGTGCCCCAAGGTTTCTACCGAAGAAACAAAAGACGAGAACGTGCATCAACCCCTACGCATAGATTACCACAATGTCACCTTGGAAATCCGCGAGTTGAGTGCCAAAACACATATCAAGTGAATCAATATGAGACCGCATTGTCACCACGAGTATTCATTTGCAAAATATATATCAAGTGCTCTCAAATCCATAAAAGTTTCAATCCGATAAAACGAAATCTCAAAGGGAAAACTCAATTCATCACAACAAGATAGAGAGGGGAAAACACCATTTGATCCGACTATATTAACGACGCCCACGATACATCAAGATCGTGACATCTCAAAAACATGAGAGAGAGAGAGAGAGATTAAACACATAGCTACTGGTACAAACCCTCAGCCCCGAGGGTGGACTACTCCCTCCTTATCGTGGTGGCCGCCGGGATGATGAAGATGGCCACCGGTGATGATTTCCCCGTCCGGCGAAGTGCCGGAACGGGGTCTAGATTGTTTTTTCATGGCTACACAGACTTGCGGCAGTGGAACTTCTGATCTAGGGTTACTTCTGATGGTTTCTCTATTTATAGGATTTTTTGGCGTCGGTTTCACGCGAAGATGGGCCTCAAGGTGAGCACAACCCACCGGGGCGAGCCTGGCCCACCAGGCGCGCCCTGGTTGGTTGTGCCCTCCTTAGCTCTTCTAGCCCTCCCACAAAGCTTCGGGGGTCTCTTTTGTTCCAAAAAAATTTGTCAAAAAGTTTCACCTCATTTGGAGAACTTCCATTTTTGCACAAAAAACAACACCACGGTAGTTCTGCTGAAAACAGAGTCAGTCCGGGTTAGTTCCAAAAAATGATATAAAGTTGCTACAAAATGATTGTAAAACATCGAAGAATGATAATATAATAGCATGGAACAATAAAAAATTATAGATACGTTGGAGACGTATCAGCATCCCCAAGCTTAATTCCTGCTCGTCCTCGAGTAGGTAAATGATAAAAACAGAATTTTTGATGTGGAAAGCTGCCTAACATGTCATCTCATATTCTTTTTTTATAGCATGGACATTTGGACTTTTATATGGTTCAAAGCAATAGTCTAGTTTTGACATGAGGACTTAAATACTCAAGCATACCAACAAGCAACCATGTCTTTCAAAATACCAACGCTAAAATAAGTTATCCCTAGCCCATCATGATCAATCGTTGATCCATTCATGAAACACATTCGCATATTAACTACACCCAATGCTCAAGTACGATCATAGTTCCCCCTAGTTGGTGCTTTTATAAGAGAAGATGGAGACTCAAATTTAAAAATAAAAATTGCATAAAGTAAAAGAAAGGCCCTTCGCGGAGGGAAGTAGGGATTTGTAGAGGTGGAAGAGCTCAAAGCGAAAATTGAGAGATAAAAACATTTTGAGAGGCATACTTTTCCCACCAATGAAAACGACTTAGAGCTCCCAACACTTTCCATCCTAGATATCTCATAGGCGGTTCCCAAACAGAAAATAAAGTTTATTCCTTTTTCCACCATACTTTCACTTTCCATGGCTAACCGTATCCATGAGTGCCCTCCAAACCAACACTTTCCAAGGAATTTATTATTTGACAACATAAAGTAAATTCATTTTTCATTTCGGGACTGGGCATCGCTAATACCTTTGCCTTACTCTCGTGCAATGACGAGTGAATAAACACTCATCATCAGAATAACACATCTAGCATGGAAAATATTGGCCACCCCTCACCGCCTCGCGAGCGGTATGAGCACACAAAAGGGAAATTTATTTTGAAAATTGGAGATGGCACATACAAATTTGCTCAGAACGGCAAAAGAATACCGCATATAGGTAGGTATGGTGGACTCGTGTGGCAAAATTGGTTTAAAGGATTTTGGATGCACAAGTAGTGATCATACTTAGTGCAAAATGAACGCTAGCAAAAGATTGAGAATCGACCAACCAAGAAACAAATAATCTGATAAGCGAGCATTGAGCATAATTAACACTGAATACTGCACCACAAGTAGGATGTAATTCCATTGCATAACTATTGACTTTCGTGCTTGCATAGGGAATCACAAACCTTAACACCAATATTCTTACTAAAGCACAATTACTCATCAACATGACTCACATATCACATCATCATATCTCAAAACTATTTCAAGGAATCAATTTTATTTTGTCCAATGATCTTCATGAAAAGTTTTTATTATATCCTTCTTGGATATCTATCACTTTGGGACCAATTTTCATGTATTGCTTTTGATAAGCTCAAAGAAATATAAGTGAAGATCATGAGCATAATATTCCTTTCTCTCAAATTAATTTAAGTGAAGGAAGAGAGAATTTCTTCAAAAATACTAAAGCACACCGTGCTCAAAAAGATATAAGTGAAGCACTAGAGCAAATGACAAGCTACTCCAAAAAGATATAAGTGAAGATCAAACGAGTAGTTATTTAAATGGGTAGCTATTTGAGGACTCTCTCTTATTTAAAACTTTCAGATCTAAGTATTTTATTAAAACAGCAAGCAAAATGGAAATAAAATGACATTTCAAGGATTGCACAACTCATGTGAAGAAGCAAAAACTTAGGCTCAACCGATACTAACCAATAGTTGTTGATGAAGAAAGGTGGGATACCTACCGGGGCATCCCCAAGCTTAGACACTTGAGACTTCTTGAAATATTATCTTGGGATGCCTTGGTCATCCCCAAGCTTGACCTTTTGTGTCTCCTTAATTCCTTTTAAATCATGGTTTCCCTAAATCTTAAAAACTTCATCCACACAAAACTCAACAAGAACTCATGAGATAAGTTAGTATAAACCAATGCAAAAACCTTATCATTCTCTACTATAGCAAATCACTAAAATTATTATTCAACATTTCATACTAAATGCCTCTGCATATTTAATACTCCTATCCTGAAATAGAATCATTAAACAAGCAAACATATGCAAACAATGCAAACATAATAGCAATCCAGCAAAACAGTACAGTCTGTAAAGAATGCAAGAGTATCGATACTTCTTAAACTCCAAAGATTATGAAAATCTACCAAACTATAGAGAATTTATCAGAGATTGTTTTGAAAAAAAATTAACATTTTATCACATCCTGACTTTTCTAGGGAATTTTTGCAACATCGATAAACTTTCTGTTTTGAGACAGCAACTCATATATTTGCAAGATAAGCAAGGTGAAGGCCATCCTTGACATTTTTATTGAAATAAAAGATGCAAAAAATATTTTAAATATCAGCAAGCAAATCCTAACAAAATAAAATGACGCTCCAAGCAAAACTCATATCATGTGACGAATAAAAATGTAGCTCCAAGTAAGGTTACCAATAATGTTGGAGACGAAAGAGGGGATGCCTTCCGGGGCATCCCCAAGCTTAGTTGCTTGGGTCTTCCTTGGATACTAACTTGGGGTGCCTTGGGCATCCCAAGCTTAGGGTCTTTTCACTCCTTATTCTCCTCATATCAACATCTCACCCAAAACTTGAAAACTTCAATCACACAAAACATAACGGAACTTCGTGAGATAGGTTAGTATGATAAAGAGCAAAACCATTTCACTTTGGTATTGTCAAAGACAAGATTCATAATTGTTTCCACACAATGCCTGCTGTAGCATATCATTTCCACAATTTATATTGAGCAATATAAGCCATAGAAACTAGGAAACAAGCAAACTATGCATTGAAAACAGAATCTGTCAAAAACAGAACAGTCTGTAGTAATCTGTACTCAAACCACACTTCTGCTACTCCAAAAATTATGAAAAAAATAGGACCACGTGAGAAATTTGTATATTCATCTTCTGCAAAAATAATTGTTATTTTATCACGCTTCTTTTAAAAATGAGAATTATTTTTGTGAGCGCAATTGTTTTTGCTTTTCAACAAGATCAAATCAACTATCACCCAACATGATCCCAAAGGCTTTACTTGGCACTTTATTGAAACAAAAGCAATAAAACATGATAAATACATTAGCATAATCATGTGAACACACAAAAACAGTAGGTAAAAGTGTTGGGTTGTCTCCCAACAAGCGCTTTTCTTTAATGCCTTTTAGCTAGGCATGATGAGTTCAATGATGCTCGCATAAAAGATAAGGATTGAAACACAAAGAGAGAATCATGAAGCACATGGCAAGCACATTTAAGTCTAACCCACTTCCTATGCACAGGGATTTTGTGAGCAAACAACTTATGGGAACAAGAATCAACTAGCATAGGAAGGCAAAACAAGCATAACTTCAAAACTTTCAACACATAGAGAGGAAACTTGATATTATTGCAATTCCTAAAATCATAAGTTCCTCCCTCATAATAAGTTTCAGTAGCATCATGAAGAAATTCAACAATATAACCATCACATAAGGCACTCTTTTCGTGATGCATAATCATAGAAATTTTGTTACTCTCCACATAAGCAAATTTATTCTCATCAATAGTAGTGGGAGCAAACTCAAAAAAATAACTATCATGTGATTTAAAATTGAAAGCATGATGACAAGTTTCATAATTATCATTATTCAATATAGCATACATGTCATCACCATAATCATCATAGATAGCAACTTTGTTGTCATAGTCAATTGCAGCCTCTTCCAAAATAGTGGATTCATCACTAAATAAAGTCATGACCTCTCCAAATCCACTTTCATAATTATAATAAGATTCAACCCCCTCCAAAATAGTGGGATCATTAGTACCTAAAGTTGACACTCTTCCAAACCAACTTTCATCAATATAATCATCATATATAGGAGGCATGCAATCATTATAAAAAAATTGCACATCAAATCTTGCGGGACTAAAAACATCATCTTCATCAAATATAGCATCCCCAAGCTTATGGCTTTGCATATCCTTAGAATCATGGATATTCAAAGAATTCATACAAGTAACATTGCAATCATGCTCATCATTTATACCAAACATTCTATTGAATTCTTCTCCTATCAATTGAGCACAATTTTCGGATCCATCATTTTCAAGAAAGATATTATAAAGATGATCAATAATATGATGCAACCTCAATTCCATCTTTTATGTAGTTTTCTTTTATAAACCAAACTAGTGATAAAAAAAGAAACTAAAATATGTGATTGAAAGATCTAAAGATATACCTTCAAGCACTCACCTCCCCGGCAACGACGCTAGAAAAGAGCTTCGTTGACGGGATGTGAGTGCCACTTACCTAGCCAACCCGGCAACGGCGCCAGAAAAGAGCTTGATGTCTACTACACAACTTGTTCTCGTAGACTCATGTTGGTCCTCCAAGCGCAGAGTTCTGTAGGACAGTAGCAAATTTCCCTCAAGTGGATGACCTAAGGTTTATCAATTCGTGGGAGGCGTAGGATGAAGATGGTCTCTCTCAAACAACCCTGCAACCAAATAATAAAGAGTCTCTTGTTTCCCCAACAATCCAATTACAATGGTAAATTGTATAGGTGCACTAGTTCGGCGAAGAGATGGTGATACAAGTGTAGTAATGATAGTAGATATTGATTTTTGTAATAAGAACAATAAAAACAGCAAGGTACAATTGATAAAATGGAGCACAAACGGTATTGCAATGCTTGGAAATGAAGCCTAGGGTCCGTACTTTTACTAGTGCAATCTCTCAAAAATGCTAATATAATTGGATCATATAACCATCCCTCAACATGCGATGAAGAATCACTCCAAAGTTCCTATCCAGTGGAGAACATAAGAAGAAATTGTTTGTAGCTATTCTTTCCAATCGATCTACCCAAGAGTTCGTACTAAAATAACACCAAGTTATTCTTTGTGATCGATCTAACAAGAGTTCGTACTAAAATAACACTAAGTTATTCTTTCCGATCGATCTATCAAGAGTTCATACTAAAATAACAGCAAAGTAAATTCAGATTCATAATACTCAATCCGACATAAAGAACCTCGAAGAGTGCCCCAAGATTTCTACCAGAGAAACAAAAGACGAGAACGTGCATCAACCCCTATGCATAGATTACCCTAATGTCACCTCGGGAATCCGTGAGTTGAGTGCCAAAACACATATCAAGTGAATCAATATGATACCCCATTTTCACCACGAGTATTCATTTGCAAGATATATATCAAGTGCTCTCAAATCCATAAAAGTATTCAATCCGATAAAACGAAATCTCAAAGGGAAAACTCAATCATCACAACAAGATAGAGAGGGGAAAACACCATATGATCCGACTATATTAACAAAGCCCGCGATACATCAAGATCGTGACATCTCAAAAACACGAGATAGAGAGAGAGAGAGAGATTAAACACATAGCTACTGGTACAAACCCTCAGCCCCGAGGGTGGACTACTCCCTCCTCATCGTGGTGGCCGCCGGGATGATGAAGATGGCCACCGGTGATGATTTCCCCCTCCGGCGGAGTGCCGGAACGGGGTCTAGATTGGTTTTTCGTGGCTACAGAGACATGCGGCCGTCGAACTTCTGATCTAGGGTTACATCTGATGGTTTCTCTATTTAGAAGAATTTTTTGGCGTCAGTTTCACGCGAAGATGGGCCTCGAGGTGAGCACAACCGACTGAGGCGAGCCTGGGCCACTAGGCGTGCCCTGGTGGGTTGTGCCCTCCTCATGGCTCTTCTGGCCCTCCCACGAAGCTTCGGGGGTCTCTTTTGTTCCAAGTCAAACAGTTTCAGCTCATTTGGAGAACTTTTATTTCTGCACAAAATACAACACCACGGTAGTTCTGCTGAAAACAGCGTCAGTCCGGGTTAGTTCCAAAAAATGATATAAAGTTGCTGTAAAATGATTGTAAAACATCCAAGAATGATAATATAACAGCATGGAACAATCAAATATTATAGATACATTGGAGACGTATCAGTGACGGTGATGGTGAAGTGATTCGCGTAGGGCTTCGCCTAAGGACTACGAAGATATGACCGGAGGCATAAACTATGGAGGGGGGCGCCGCACACGGCTAACGATTGTTGTTGTGTGTTCTTGCGGTGCCCCCCCCCACACACACACACACATATATATATATATATATATATATAGGATGGAGGGTAGGAGAGGCAGCCAAGTGGGCACCCCAAGTAGGAGGAATCCTACTTGGGGTCCTCCCCAATTCGGCCTCCTCCCTTTCCATGTATACATGAAGGGGAAGGAAAGAGGGGGGTGAGGGAAGGAAGTGGGAATCATAATCCACACTTTCCTTTCCCTCTCCTCCTCCTATGGCCTTATAGGGCGCATTCCTTCACAAGGCCCATATGGCCCATAGGATTGCCGGGGGTACCCGAAACACCTCCGGTGACCCGATAAGTACCTGATACCCTTCGGAACACTTCCCGTGTCTGAAAACCATCATCCTATATATCAATCTTTACCTCTCGACCATTTCGAGACTCCTTGTCATGTCCTTTATCTCATCCGGGACTCCGAACAACATTCGGTCACCAAATCATATAACTCATATAATACTATATTGTCATCGAACGTTAAGCGTGCGGACCCTACGGGTTCGAGAACTATGTAGACATGACCGAGACACCTCTCCGGTCAATAACCAATAGCGGAAAATGGATGCTCTTATTGGCTCCTACATATTCTACGGAGATCTTTATCGGTCAAACCGTACTGACAACATACGTTATTCCCTTTGTCATCGGTATGTTACTTGCCCGAGATTCGATCGTCGGTATCTTCATACCTAGTTCAATCTCATTACCGGTAAGTCTCTTTACTCGTTCCATAATACATCATCCTGCAACTAACTCATTAGGCACTTTGCTTGCAAGGCTTCTTATGATGTGTATTACCAAGAGGGCCTAGAGATACCCCTCTGATACTCGGAGTGACAAATCCTAATCTCAATCTATGCCAACCCAACAAACACCTTCGAAGATACCTGTAGAGCATCTTTATAATCACCCAGTTATGTTGTGACATTTGATAGCACACAAGGCATTCCTCTGGTATCCGGGAGTTGCACAATCTCATATTCAAATGAATATGTATATGACATGAAGAAAGCAATAGCAATAAAACTGAACGATCAATATGCTAAGCTAACGGATGGGTCTTGTCCGTCACATCATTCTCCTAATGATGTGATCCCGTTCATCAAATGACAATACATGTCTATGGTTAGGAAACTTAACCATCTTTGATTAACGAGCTAGTCTAGTAGAGGCTTACTAGGGACACAATGGTTTGTCTATGTATCCACACATGTATCAAGTTTCCGGTTAATACAATTCTAGCATGAATAATAAACATTTATCATGAATAAGGAAATATAAAATAACAACTTTATTATTGCCTCTAGGGCATATTTCCTTTTGTTTCCCACTTGCACTAGAGTCAATAATCTAGTTCACATCGCCATGTGATTAACATGAATAGTTCACATCACCATGTGATTAACACCCATAGTTCACATCGCCATGTGACCTATACCCAAAGGGTTTACTAGAGTCAACAATCTAGTTCACATCGCCATGTGATTAACACCTAAAGAGTAATAAGTTGTGATCATGGTTAGCTTGTGAGAGAAGTTTAGTCAACGGGTCTGTCACATTCAGATCCGTATGTATTTTGCAAATTTCTAAGTCTCCAATGCTCTGCATGGAGCTACTCTAGCTAATTGCTCCCACTTTCAATATGTATCCAGATTGAGACTCAGAGTCATCCGGATCAGTGTCAAAGCTTGCATCAACATAACCCTAACGAACTCTTTGGCACCTCCATAACTGAGAAACATTTCCTTAGTCCTCTTTAGGTACCTAAGGATAATTTTGACCGCTGTCCAGTGATCTACTCCTGGATCACTATTGTACCCCCATGCTAAACTCATGGCAAGGTACACAATAGGTTTGGTATAAAGCATGGCATACTTTATAGAACCTATGGTTAAGGCATAGGGAATGACTTTCATTGTCTCTCTATCTTCTGCCGTGGTCGGGTTTTGACTCTTATTCAACTTCATACCTTACAACTCAGGCAAGAACTCCTTCTTTGACTGATCCATTTTGAACTCCTTCAAAATCTTATTAAGGTATGTACTCATCGAAAGTCTTATCAGGCGTCTTGATCTATCTCTATAGATCTTGATTCCCAATATGTAAGCAGCTTCACTGAGGTCTTTCTTTGAAAAACTCCTTTCAAACACTCCTTTATGCTTTCCAGAAAATTCTACATCATTTTTGATCAACAATATGTCATTCACATATACTTATCAGAAAAGCTGTAGTGCTCCCACTCACTTACTTGTAAATACAGGCTTCACCGCATATATTCCAACTCCGAGATGCTTGCACCAGTCCATAGATGGATCGCTGGAGCTTGCACACTTTGTTAGCACCTTTAGGATTGACAAAAACTTCTGGTTGCATCATATACAACTCTTCTTTAATAAATCCATTAAGGAATGCAGTTTTGACATCCATTTGCCAAATTTCATAAATGCGGCAATTGCTAACATGATTCGGACAGACTTAAGCATCGCTACGAGTGAGAAAATCTCATTGTAGTCAACACCTTGAACTTGTCTAAAACCTTTTGCGACAAGTCGAACTTTGTAGATAGTAACACCACCATCAGCGTAAATCTTCCTCTTGAAGATCCATTTATTCTCAATGGCTTGCCGATCATCGTGCAAGTCCACCAAAGTCCACACTTTGTTCTCATACATGGATCCTATCTCAGATTTCATGGCCTCAAGCCATCTGTCGGAATCTGGGTTCATCATAGCTTCTTCGTAGTACGTAGGTTCGCCATGGTCTAGTAACATGACTTCCAGAACAGGACTAACGTACCACTGGTGCGGAACGTGTTCTGGTCGACCTACGAAGTTCTGTAGTAACTTGATCTGAAGTTTCATGATCATCATCATTAGCTTCCTCTCTAGTTGGTGTAGTCATCACGCGAACCGTTTTCTGTGATGTGCTACTCTCCAATTCGAGAGAAGGTACAATTACCTCATCAAGTTCTACTTTCCTCCCACTCAGTTCTTTCCAGAGAAACTCCTTCTCTAGAAAGTTTCCATTCTTGGAAACAAAGATCTTGCCTTCGGATCTGTGGTAGAAGGTGTACCCAATTCTTTCCTTAGGGTGTCCTATGAAGAGGCACTTCTCCGATTTTGGTTCGAGCTTATCAGGTTGAAGCCTTTTGACATAAGTGTCGCAACCCCAAACTTTAAGAAATG
This sequence comes from Triticum aestivum, assembly GCF_018294505.1. NCBI lineage: Eukaryota > Viridiplantae > Streptophyta > Magnoliopsida > Poales > Poaceae > Triticum > Triticum aestivum. Next base: position 430,425,184 of record NC_057811.1, read on the forward strand.
ACAGCTTAGGTTTCTTGCCAAACCACAGTTCATACGGTGTCGTCTTAGCGGATTTAGATGGTGCCCTATTTAACGTGAATGTAGATGTCTCTAATACATAACCCTAAAAAGATAGTGGTAAATCAGTAAGAGACATCATAGATCGCACCATATCTAATAAAGTATGGTTATGACCTTCGGACACACCATTACGCTATGGTGTTCCAGGTGGCGTGAGTTGTGAAACTATTCCACATTGTTTTAAATGAAGGCCAAACTCGTAACTCAAATATTCACCTTCGCGATCAGATCTTAGAAACTTTATTTTCTTGTTACGAAGATTCTCCACTTCACTCTGAAATTCTTTGAACTTTTCAAATGTTTCAGACTTGTGTTTCATTAAGTAGATATACCCATATCTGCTTAAATCATTTGTGAAGGTCAGAAAATAACGATACCCGCCGCGAGCCTCAACACTCATTGAACCGCATACATCGGTACGTATTATTTCCAATAAGTCATTGGCTCGCTCCATTGTTCTGGAGAACAGAGTTTTAGTCATCTTTCCCATGAGGCATGGTTCGTAAGTATCAAATGATTCATAATCAAGTGATTCCGAAAGCCCGTCTGCATGGAGTTTCTTCATGCGCTTTACACCAATAAGACCTAAACGGCAGTGCCACAAATATGTTGCACTATCATTATCAACTTTGCATCTTTTGGCATCAATATTATGAATATGTGTATCACTATGATCGAGATTCAATAAACCATTCACCATGGGTGTATGACCACAGAAGGTTTTATTCATGTAAACATAACAACAAATATTCTCTAGCTTAAATGAATAACTGTATTGCAATAAACATGATCTAATCATATTCATGCTTAACGCAAACACCAAATAACATTTATTTTAGGTTTAACACTAATCCCGGAGGTAGAAGGAGTGTGCGATGGTGATCATATCAACCTTGGAATCACTTCCAACACACATCGTCACTTCGCTCTTAACTAGTCTCTGTTCATTCTGCAATTCCTGTTTCAAGTTACTAATCACAGCAACTGAACCAGTATCAAATACCCAGGGGTTGCTATGAACACTAGTAAATTGCACATCAATAACATGTATATCATATATACCTTTCTTCACTTTGCCATCCTTCTTATCCGCCAAGTATTTGGGGAAGTTCCGCTTCCAGTGACCATTCCCTTTGCAGTAGAAGCACTCAGTTTCAAGCTTAGGTCCAGCTTTGGGTTTCTTCACTGGAGTGGCAACTTGCTTGCCATTCTTCTTGAAGTTCCCTTTCTTTCCCTTTGCCCTTTTTTTCTTGAAACTAGTTGTCTTGTTAACCATCAACACTTGATGCTCTTTCTTGATTTCTATCTTCGTCGATTTCAGCATCGTGAAGAGCTCGGGAATTTTTTCCGTTATCCCTTGCACATTATAGTTCATCACGAAGTTCTAGTAGCTTGGTGATAGTGACTAGAGAACTCTTTCAATCACTATCTTATCTGGAATATTGACTCCCACTTGATTCAAGTGATTGTAGTATCCAGACATTCTGAGCACATGCTCACTGGTTGAGCTATTCTCCTTCATCTTGTAGGCAAAGTACTTGTCAGAGGTCTCATACCTCTCGACATGGGCATGAGTCTGAAATACCAATTTCAACTCTTGGAACATCTCATATGCTCTGTGACGTTCAAAACGTTTTTGAAGTCCCGGTTCTAAGCCGTAAAGCATGGCGCACTAAACTATCAGATAGTCATCATATCGAGCTTGCCAAATGTTCATAACGTCTGCATCTGCTCCTGCAATAGGTCTGTCACCTACCAGTGCATCAAGGGCATAATTCTTCTGTGCAACAATGAGGATAATCCCTGGATCACAAACCCAGTCCGCATCATTGCTACTATCATCTTTCAACTTATTTTTCTCTAGGAACATATCAAAAAAATAAACATGGAACTACATCGCGAGCTATTGATCTACAACATAATATGCAAATACTATCAGGACTAAGTTCATGATAAATTAAGTTCAATTAATCAAATTACTTAGGAACTCCCACTTAGATTGACATCTCTCAAGTCGTCTAAATGATACGTGATCCAAATCAACTAAAGCATGTCCGATCATCACGTGAGATGGAGTAGTCATCAATGGTGAACATCTCTATGTTGATCATATCTACTATATGATTCACGTTCGACCTTTCGGTCTCCAGTGTTCTGAGGCCATGTCTGTACATGCTAGGCTCGTCGAATTTAACCCGAGTATTCCGCACGTGCAAAACTGTCTTGCACCCGTTGTATGTGAACGTAGAGCCTATCACACCCGATCATCACGTGGTGTCTCAGCACGACGAACTGTTGCAATGGTGATACTCAGGAAGAACACTTATACCTTGAAATTTTGTTAAGGGATCATCTTATAATGCTACCGCCGTACTAAGCAAAATAAGATGCATAAAAAGATAAACATCACATGCAATCAAAATATGTGACATGATATGGCCATCATCATCTTATGCTTTTGATCTCCATCTCCAAAGCATCGTCATCATCTCCATTGTCACCGGCTCAACACCTAGATCTCCATCGTAGCGTCATGGTCGTCTCGCCAACTATTGCTTCTACAACTATCACTAACGCATAGTGATAAAGTAGAGAAATTACATGGCGTTTGCATTTGATACAATAAAGTGACAACCATAAGGCTCCTGCCGGTTTCCGATAACTTTTACAAAACGTGTTCATCTCATACAATAATGTATATCACATCATGTCTTGACCATATCACATCACAACATGCCCTGCAAAAACAATTTATACGTCCTCTACTTTGTTGTTGCAAGTTTTACGTGGCTGCTACGGGCTTCTAGCAAGAACCGTTCTTACCTACGTGTCAAAACCATAACGGTGATTTATCAAGTTTGCTGTTTTAACCTTCAAGAAGGACCGGCAGCAGTCAAATTCGATTCAACTTAAGTTGGAGAAACAGACACCCGCCAGCCACCTTTATGCAATACTAGTTGCATGTGTGTCAGTGGAACCGGTCTCATGAACGTGATCATGTAAGGTTGGCCCGGGCCGCTTCATCCAACAATACCGCCGAATCAAAATAATACATTGGCGGTAAGCAGTATGACGATCACCGCCCACAACTCTTTGTGTTCTACTCATGCATATCATCTACGCATAGACCTGGCTTGGATACCACTGTTGGGAAACGTAGCATGCAATATCAAAAACAAATCATACACTCACGCAAGATCTATCTAGGAGATGCATAGCAACGACAGGGGGAGAGTGTGTCCACGTACCCTTGTAGACCGAAAGCTTAAGCGTTTGACAACGCGATTGATTTAGTCAAACTTCTTCTTGTTCTGACCGATCAAGCACCGAACGTACGACACCTCCGAGTTTTGCACACGTTTAGCTCGATGACGTCCCTCGAACTCTTGATCGAGCAAAGTGTCGCGGGAGTAGATGAGTTCCGTCATCATGACGGTGATGGTGAAGTGATCCGCGCAGGGCTTCGCCTAAGCACTACAAAGATATGACCGTAGGCATGATACGTCTCCAACGTATCTATAATTTTTTATTGTTCCATGCTGTTATATTATCAATCTTGGATGTTTTATAATCATTTTATAGTCATTTTATATCATTTTTTGGTACTAACCTATTAACATAGTGCCAAGTGCCAATTGTTGTTCTCTGCATGTTTTTTACATCGCAGGAAATCGATATCAGATGGAGTCCAAATGCAACGAAACTTCACGGAGAATTTTTATGGACCAGAAGACACATAATGGGCCCTGGCTGTGCTTGGGGGTGCTCCGAGGAGAGCACAACCCACCAGGGCGCGCCAGGAGGCCCAGGCCCGCCCTGGTGGGTTGTGCCCACCTCGGGTGCCCCCAGACCGCCTCTTTGCTCTATAAATACCCCAATATTCCCAAAACCCTAACGGAGTCGACGAAATATTGATCCATCCGCCGCAGAGTCCAGAACCACCAGATCTAATCTAGACACCATCTCGGATGGGGTTCACCACCTCCATTGGTGCCTATCCGATGATGCGTGATTAGTTCTTTGTAGACCTTCGGGTCCGTAGTTAGTAGCTAGATGGCTTCCTCTCTCTCGCTGAATTCTCAATACAATGGTCTCTTGGAGATCCATATGATGTAACTCTTTTTGCGGTGTGTTTGTTGGGATCTGATGAAATTTGAGTTTATGATCATTTATATCTTTTTATATCCATGAAACTATTTGAGTTCCTTTGATCTATTTTATGCATGGCTTATAGCCTCTGTAAGTGCATCTAGTGCCACCCCTAGTTGGTTTTGGAGTATTGACGACAAACTAGTTTGAGGGACTAATTTGTTTGTGAGAATTGCAGGATAACACAGGTAGTAGTCCCACATTGATTCGGTTTACCTACCAGAGATGACCCCTAAAAATGTGTGAAGACATTGAAGACAATGGTGGTCTATCAAGATATTCACAATGAAGATTATGACTTGAGAAGACATTCACGTGAAGACTATGGAGTGCGAAGACATAGTTGTTTCGTAGTTTCCTTTTCTTCTTTGTTGAGTCATAGGAACCACCGTACTGTTAAGTGGGGTCCAAGTGAACAAAGTCAGAGTGACTAAAGTGATGCTCGACCAAATCCTATGTCTTCGAGCGAAGACAATGAGAGCAAATCTTATCCAGAGCTGGATGAGTTAGCTTTACTTGTAGCCCAAGTCAAGCTGCCGCGTGTGTTTGAAATCTGACCGTTGGACACGTGTCAGTTCCTTAGTGAGCCAGGGTCATTTCAGACAAATCAGGTCAAGTTGCCTCCTGGCTATAAATAGCCCACCCCCTACACCATAAATCGGTGGCTGCTCAGAGTTAGTGCACGGCTGTTGTCGTTTGAGAGCAACCCACCTCTGAAGCATTTGAGAGAGAGATCCTTGCGAGGACAAAGCCCAAAACACCCAGAGCCAAAGAGTGTTAGGCATCACTGAAGTCTTTCTGTCCGCGTGACCTGAAGACTTGTTACACTTGAGGACTGTGAATCCTCCAGCCGGTTAGGCGTCGCGTTCTGAGCATCCAAGAGTCATTGTGGATTCACTACTAGGAAAAGGCCTGCTAGTGGCGCACCTGTTTTGCCTACTAATGGCGCACTACAGGTGCGCCACTAGCATCACGCCATTAGAATTTTTAACTAATGGCACACCACAGGTGCGCCATTAGTATCTGGTATACTAATGGCGCACCAGGGAGTGCGCCATTAGTACATCACACGGTGCGCCATTACTATCTGACTTAGTAATGGCACACCACATAGAAGTGCGCCATTACTAACATTTTTTTCAAAAAAAAATCAGAAATATTTTTTTCCAATTTTTTTATTTCGTTTTTTTTCTTAATCTCTGGTCAATATGCTTAATCTCAAGTCAAATCGCACTCCGTGGTCAAACTTCCCAAAAGGTCACCCATCCTCACACTACTCCAGCCCAAGCACACTTAACTTCAGAGTTCTATCCAACCCCAGCACCAGCTCACTTAACAGGCACTTGTTGATATATCTAGCATATCAATCCTATTAAACCTTGTTGATGTCTAGGACTTTGTTCATGTTCATGAGTGTGATGAAATTTTGAAAAAATATTTCAAACTTCCCGGTCATATTACGTATCATATTTTGAAAAAAAAATTCAAAACTTTTCGAGTAGATGATTTTTCAGTTCGTATGCAAGAGTTATGCCCATTTTACAAATTCCAGAGAGATTTTGCAAATAAAGTCGAAATTCATATTTGTAAATTTTCCCAACAACTAGACCACATATCACATGGGAAATTTATTTTATTTTATTTTTTTGACATTTCCATCATTTTCTTTCATTTTTTTCTAAAACTGAAAAGGCGGTCCACCACGGGGGTGCATTCGGTGGATTTTTTTTTCAAAGTTAGTAATGGCACACCGTGGGTGTGGTGCGCCATTACTAGTTAACTAGTAATGGCGCACCACACCCACGGTGTGCCATTACTAACTTTGAAAAAAATAAAAAAAAATTGTTAGTAGTGGCGCACCGAGGGTGTGGTGCGCCATTACTAGTTAAAACTACTAATGGCGCACTGTCCCCTGGTGCGCCATTACTAGTTTTAACAAAAAAAAATTGTTAGTAGTGGCGCACCGAGGGTGTGGTGCGCCATTACTAGTTAAACTAGTAATGGCGCACTATCCCCTGGTGCGCCATTACTATTTTTGAAAAAAAATGTTTTGTTAGTAGTGGCGCACCGTGGATGTGGTGCGCCATTAGTATTTGGACACTAATGGTGTACCAACACATGGTGCGCCATTAGTATATAGTAGTGGCGCACCACATGTGTGGTGCGCCATTAGTGTCCATATTATCTATAGCCCTTTTCCTCGTAGTGTATTGCCAGTGAACGAAGTGTGTGAAGGTTTGGAAGTCTACCTTGAAGACTTAGCAGAGTGATTGGGCGAGGACTAAGTGTTCTTAGTTCTAGGGGAATAAGGTGAAGACGCGGTCTTCTGAGTTCAATCTCAGCCTCCCGAACAAGATGTATAGTTGTCACAGCAACTGGAACTGGTCCAACAAATCCTTGTCCTCACCAAGCAATTGGTTTTATCCTTTACCTCTCTTTACTTACAGTATTCCTTCGTGAAGTCTTTGCTTGCTTGCTTGATCTGATTGGTTTCACTGTGTGAAGACTGTTGTTTTTTGGCTTCATACTATCTTCCATCCTGATCCATACTACCTAGCTGCTAATAGTCTTCGTGCTTTCACTTCATAACTTACTTGACTATGGCTTGTCTAGTGTAGTCTACCTTCCGCTGCATATCAATAGGTTCATTTATAGTGTTTGTCTTCAAAGCCCCCGTGTTTTGAAGACTTGCATAAAAATCGCCTATTCACCCCCCTCTAGTCGATAACTAGCACTTTCAATTGGTATCAGAGCAAGGTGCTCCCTTGTTTTGTGTGATTTGGTTTAACCACCTGGAGTTTTAGCTATGTCGACTGCAGGGATAATCAAAGTCTCCGCTGCATGCCCTGTCTTCGATGGCACTAATTACCCCTACTGGAAGAATAAGATGTGCATGCATCTTGAAGCCATTGATGTGGACCTCTGGTATGTCGTCAAGAACGGCGTTCCCAAGGCCAGTGAAGGTGTCACCCCTGCTGATGTCAAGAGGTTCATTCGACTGGATTCTACTGCCAAGAACATCATCTATGGTCATCTGACCAAAGGACAGTATGGTCGGGTGAGTGCTCTGGAAACTGCGAAGCTAGTCTGGGACTGGCTCTCCAAGGTCAACAAAGGCGTCTCAACCCAGAGAGACTCAAGGATCAGCATTCTTCGCAACCTCTTCAACCGCTTCAAGCGAAATGACAATGAGAATGTCCAGCTCACATTTGATCGCCTCACTAATATCACAAATGAGCTTCATGCACTCGGCGCCACTGAGATCACCAAGCATGAACTTGTCAAGATACTCCTGAGATCACTTGACAACTCATTTGACACCCTTGCCCTGATGATTCAAGAACGCCCTGACTTCAAGACTCTCGATCAGTCTGACATACTTGAGAGGCTCAACACACAGGAGTTCCAGTTATCTGACAAAAGAGATATCTATGGTCCCAACTATGGCCATACTCGCGCTTTGAAGGCAAAGGTTGTTTCCTCACATGAAGAAGAATCTGATTGTTGTTCTGAGGATCCTAAAGACATTGGAAAGGAGCTTGCTATGCTTGTGCATAAGTTCCAGAAGTTCACCAAGAAGAAAGGCTTCGGGAAGTCTTCAAGATCCAGCTCTAGAAATGATGAAGCTTCCACACGTGATCACAAGAAGAGAAGATGCCACAAGTGCAAGAAACCTGGTCACTACATCTCTGGGTGTCCGCAGTGGGACAATGAGACAAAGAAGAAGAAGAAGAGCAAGGAATATGATTCTGATGACAACAAGAAGAAGAAATCCTCAAAGTCTTCTTCAAAGTCTTCGTCGAAGTCTTCATCACACAAGAAGAGCTCATCTGGCAAGGCTCGTGCTTTTGTCGGCAAGGAGATATATTCAGAGGAGGAGTCTGCTTCTGAGGAGGCAGAGGTGGAGTCTGAGGAGGAGTCCGACTCAGGCGTTGCGAGTCTGGCTCTAGCTACTGCCTACGTTGCCAAGTCCATCTTCAACACTGAGGACAATGGCTCCGTCACCAACGCTGATGCTAATGACAAGGACGACTCCGCTCCCACCTACTGCTTCATGGCACGCGGTGCCAAGGTAAACTCACACGATGCTTACTTTCAAATATCAAGGGAAGATGACTCTGGATATGAATCTAAACCTAGCTACAAAACACTTGCTAAAATTGCAACTGAACAACAGAATGCCATGGAACATATTCAAAAATTGCTAGACAAAAGCGATGACCTGTTGGACGCAGAAATGACCCGATCTCATTCCTTAATTGAAGACATCAAAAATCTTCATGTTAAGTACGAGGAACTTGAAATTCATCATGGAACGCTCTCAACAACTCATGAAAAGCTTTCCTACGATTATCTTCAAAGGAAGCAAGAACTTGAGAACTTGAGAGTGGCTCATGAAGATCTTCAAAAAGAAATCGAGCCACTTCGCGCTCAACAAATCAGTTCCGCTCACGAAGGATTTGAACCACCATGTCTGAAATGTCTTGAGCGTGATAACGATGTCTCTATTGCTGAATGTTCTACTGCTGCTCCTGTTGCAATATCTTCAACTGTTGATATGGTAACTAACCCCTCTACTGAGGATACCACTGTTATTGCTGATGAGAATGCCAGGTTGAAGACATTGCTTGAGACAGGGATGTACAAAAGTCTTAAAGGGCATCAGAGACTATGTGATGTCCTCAAAAAGCAGATTCTGAACCGAAACCCTAGGAAAGAGGGTGTTGGGTTCGAGAGGAAAATGAATGTTGATGGTTCTTAATGGAAGCCTGGTACCCCAAAACCACATGGGTTGCTACAAAGGGACCTTCAGTGGATCCATCTACCTTATCTGGCTTCACTTGTGCTAACCCGATTATCATTGATGAATCCTTTGATGCAAACTATAAACTATTTAAGAATCAGAATGGTGAAGTGTTTGCCATGTATATTCGTACTAACTGCAGGAATGGACCACCCATGAAGAAGATCTGGGTACCCAAAAGTTGTCTTGAGAATCTTCCTGTGAATGTCATCATGACACCACCTGGGAGGAAGACAAACCCCGGACCAAAGGCTTCATACAGACAGAGGACTCACCAGAGTCACCCTAACGCCAATTTTTTGCAGGGAAATCATACTGAGACTTATGAATATGAGTTTGTTTCATCAAACCGCTATGTTCATAAGACCAAGAACTATTCTGCTTATTCATATGAGTATTATTCACCTCCTGTGAGGCTATTTGCTAGGGCTCCAAAGCCAAAGTTCTCAGATGCTGCACTTAGACTCATTGCTTCTAAGCCACCCCTGAAGATGTGGGTGGTTAAGAAAAAATAACTTTCTTTTGGAGGGAAAGGTCTCCAGCCGGAAATCAAAGGCGTCTGATGCTATTGCTGGGGACCTAAAACATCTTGTGGGGCGCAAGATAAAATGCCCAAATGGTCTTACTATGTATTTTTTTTCCTGGATTCCTTGACAATCATCCTATCTGCCCTAACCAGGATCTGAACTTTGATAATATGCATGTTCGTCAAATGTTTATGCTTCACATTTCCCTTGGTGAAGCCTATCCCACTAACTGTACTATAGGGTACGATACCAAAGGCTTTTGAGTGGATTATGGATAGTGGATGCACTAACCACATGACTGGTGATCGAAGTCTTCTCATGGACTCAAGCTTACGTCCATCTGACAAGAGTCACATCGCATTTGCTAACACTAGCAAAATCAAGGTATTGGGTCTAGGTAGATTTGCAATCTCAAAGGATCAGCACATGGACAGAGTGATGCTTGTTGAATCCCTTGGTTTCAACTTAATGTCTGTCTCAATGCTTTGTGATTTGAACATGATTGTGATATTTAGAAAATATTGTTGCCTTGTACTAATGGAATCTGACAAGTCTCTAGTCTTTGAAGGGTATCGGAAAGATGATCTGTATATGGTAGATTTCTCAGCAGGACCACAGTTGGCCGTATATCTTCTAGCAAAAGCCTCAGAGTGCTGGCTCTGGCATCGGAGGCTAGGGCATGCTGGCATGAGGAACTTGCACACACTCGCAAAGAAGAAACACGTCATGGGCATCGAGGGCATCAAGTTCAAGAAGGATCATCTGTGTGGTGCCTACGAAGCTGGAAAGATGACTAGGGACAAGCATCCCTCGATGACAATCATGACGACATCACGTCCCTTCGAGCTGCTACATATGGACCTATTTGGCCCTACTCACTACTCTACTTTTACTACACTGCTTGTCTCTATGGCTTCGTCATTGTTGATAATTATTCAAGATATACATGGATGCATATAACCCTCTACAAGAATGAAGTGTAGGATGTCTTCAGACGATTTGCCAATCGTGCCATGACGAACTATGGCATCAAGATCAAGCACTTCAGAAGTGACAACGGCACAGAGTTCAAGAACACAGGCTTCAACACTTATCTTGATACATTGGGCATCACTCATGAGTTCTTTGCTCCATACACACCTCAGCAGAATGGCATCGTGGAACGCAAGAACAGAAGACTCATTGAGATGGCTCAGACGATGCTTGATGAGTACAAGACTCCAAGGAAGTTCTAGCCTGAAGCCATTGATACTGCATGCCATGTCATCAACCGTGTTTATCTTCATAAGCTTCTGAAGAAGACATCCTATGAGCTTCTAACTGGTAAGAAGCCAAACGTCAGTTACTTCAGAGTATTTGGTACTAGGTGCTAGATCAAGGATCCACATCACACTTCAAAATTTGCGCCGAAAGCACATGAAGGTTTTATGCTTGGTTACGGAAAGGATTCGCACTCCTACAGAGAGTCTTCAACCTCTTTCACTATAAAGTGGTTTAAACTATGGATGTGCGGTTCGATGAGACTAACGGCTCGCAAGGAGAGCACCTGCCAAATGTGCTAGATGAAGTCCCTCCTAGTGAATCGATCAAGCTTATGGGTACTGGAGAAATCATACCTTTAGAGGCACAGGCTGAAGAGGAACTTATCATTTTTGCGCCTAATCAACCTGAAGACACTGCTCAGCCTGAAACCAATGCGGGAGATGAAGACAATGGTCAGCAAGGGCAAAATCTTCGTCCAGTCCATCCTCGTGTTGCAAATGAAGTACAGATTGAGAAGATAACTGATAGCATCAATGCACCTGGTCCACTCACTTGTTCAAGAGCAACACAGCTGGCAAATTTTTGTGGGCACTTTGCTTTTGTCTCTATATCTGAACCCAAGAAAGTTGCTGAAGCCTTCATGGAACCTGAATGGATTCAAGCTATGCAAGAAGAGGTTCAACAATTCGAGCTGAACAATGTGTGGGAATTAGTTAAGCGTCCCGACCCTCACAAGCATAATATCATTGGAACCAAATGGATCTATCACAACAAACAAGATGAGCATGGTCAAGTTGTCAGAAACAAGCTTCTCGTTGCTCAAGGATACACTCAAGTTGAAGGGATTGACTTCGATGAAACATTTGCTCCGGTGGCTAGGCTTGAAGCCATTCGCATACTGCTAGCCTATGCCAACCATCACAACATCCTCCTATTCCAAATGGATGTGAAGAGTGCTTTTCTCAATGGAAAGATTGAAGAAGAAGTGTATGTTGCACAACCACCAGGCTTTGAAGATCCAAAACATCCTGACACGATATACAAGCTCAACAAGGCACTGTATGGCCTCAAACAAGCCCCTCATGCTTGGTATGACACACTCAAAGACTTCCTAAAGAGCAAAGGCTTCAAACCTAGTTCCCTGGATCCCACTCTCTTCACGAAGACATACGATGGTGAATTGTTTGTGTGCCAGATCTATGTGGATGACATTATCTTCGGCTGCACTGACAAGAGATACAGTGATGAGTTTGGGCCCATGATGCAAGAGCAATATCAGATGTCCATGATGGGTGGGCTGAAGTTCCTCCTCGGTCTTCAAATCCGTCAGCAGAGCAACGACATCTTCATATCTCAAGAGAAATGCCTCAAAGATTGCCCGAAGAAGTTTGGTATGCAAGACTGCAAAGGGTACATGACGCCAATGCCAACCAAAGGTCAATTGTGTCCCGACGACAATGGTAAAGAGTTCGATCAAAAGGTATACCGCTCCATGATTGGTTCTTTACTCTATTTATGTGCATCTAGGCTAGATATCATGCTTAGCGTTTGCATGTGTGCTCGATTCCAAGCGGCACCAAAGGAATCGCATCACTTAGCTGTGAAGCGAATTCTTCGATATTTGGCTTACACCCCAACACTAGGATTATGGTATCCAAAGGGCTCAGAGTTTGATCTAGTGGGATTCTCATATGCTGATTATGCTGGTGACAAGTTTGATCGCAAGTCCACATCAGGCACATGTCACATTCTTGGACGATCTCTTGTCTGTTGGACTTCAAAGAAGCAGAACCGTGTGTCTCTCTCCACTGCTGAATCTGAATACATTGCTGCTGGATCTTGCTGTGCTTAGTTTCTATGGATGAAGCAAACTCTCAAGGACTGGCATTCATCTGAAGCAAGTGCCACTATACAGCAACAATGAAAGCGCCATCAAGATTGCCAACAACCCAGTTCAGCACTCGAAGACAAAGCACATTCAGATCCGTCGTCACTTTCTCAGAGATCATGTCATGAAGGAAGATATTGATATCATTCACGTCAACACTGAAGAGCAATTGGCAAATATCACAAAGCCCTTGGATGAGAAAAGGTTTTGCAAGTTGCAGTGTGAGCTAAATATCTTAGAATCCTCAGATGTCCTGTGATTGGACACACATCCTAACGATTATGCATGTTGATGACTTAGATGTGCAACACACGAAGTACAGTATATCTTCAATCAATGAAGACATACACTCTAAGTGTTAATACGTTAACACGGAGTTTGACTTCGGAGCGCCACGATAATTGTGCGCCGTGTCTGGGTCTAATACTTCCTATACGGTGGGTAACGCCACCACCAAATTCTTGTTTGAAGTGTTTCAACTGGCGTCACATTTGCAAAGTATTCGCATTTGATTTGTCTTCAACATTGATTAGAATTCATGTTTATCTTCACAATGTTGATTTGGTCTTATACTGATATATACATATATTTGTGTTCTGTCCTCTACATCATTCACTTATAGCTATGTCTTCATGTTTGAATCTTTTGATCTAAGTGAATGTGATCGGACCCCTTCTATGCTTATACCTCTGATTCTCTCTATCCAAATCATATGCATTCTATTGAAACTGTCGATTGTCTTCTCTGAGTCCTTGTCAGCAGAAGACACAGAGACAAAAGTTGAATATGTTTTAATGCTATATCCTTATTGCCTAAACCCGGAGAAGCTAGAACGACCACCCAACAATCCAGGCGTGCGTGGGAACATGGAACAACTTCCAACGAGTTGCATGCATGCCATGTGTCCTTCAGATGTGAACCGCCAAGGGCACCTGCGTAATTACACTATGCTGTCCCTTTCCTTATATATACACAACTCACCGCGGTCATTATCTCTTCTTCCACCTCGCCACCTCGCACAAACCGTAGCGCCTTCGCTAGCTCGCGTCGATGCCGGAGACGAAGCGCTTAGCTGTCGCGACTTCTTCGACGCCGTCCTCACGCCGGCCGCAGACCTCGTCCTCTCCGCCGCCGCCGTAGGTGTCTTCCACCGCCAAGTTAGGGCGCGGGAGATTGAACTGCTCGGCCTCCCTCTCAACCTCGTCTGGCAGTTCGTCGTGCGGTAATTAAAACTTACTTTTTACCGCCTTTTTGATCCATCAGATCCATCCACTTCAACCAAAAGTGGTTTCTTAATTTCCAAATCTGGATCTGTCTTCTTCTGCATCTCATATCTTGCAAAGTATATTCACTTATGCTTCACAACTAGTTAGATTCCTCACTTGTACTTATTCATGGATTCGTACAAATGTGGAACCAACTCTCATCAAATAAGTGAATGTCTTCGCGCTATGAGGTCAATGTCTTCAAAATGATTTATCTTCAAAATCTTTTGGGAATGCATGACCTCTTCCCTTCCCTCACACCTCTAATGTTGTCGCAGGTACATGTCCGTGGGAGAATCCCTTGGTTCTCATAGTCTGCATTCATTTGCAGAGTTCTTACAGCGTCATATTCATTCACCAGAAGCCAGTTCCTGTCTGACCAGCAAGAGGAAGCCATTCACTGTATTGAAGCCTTTCAGTCTGAATATTATGGCAACTGAAAAATCTGCAAGGAAAGGCGGTAGGCAGCGCCATGGAGATACAGCTAAGGATTTGCCACCAGGTCTCTTTGAAATGTACAAGAAAGATCATGAAGAGAACTATGGTCAGCGCAAGACTCGAATCCAATGGATTCGAAGATATTGGGCAGAGGAGTGGTTCAAATACAGATTTGTGATCCCTGAATATGTAGAGAAGAATGCAATCAAGCGCCCATGGGGAGATATTCTATACAGAAATCTTCAGCCCAAGTCCAAGCCTGAAGCCATCGCTCAAGGCTTCTACCCATGCATGGTCCGAGGACCAAAGCCAGAAAATGCCGACCCATCATCTATGTTGTGGTGTCGTGATGACAATCTCTTCAAGTGCAACTATAAGTTTGCAAGAGATTCTGCTGTGAAGAACAAGAAGGATCTGGGCCTCAACTTCAACCCTGGCTTGTCTGCTCCAAGGGTTGATGGCACACGCGATGTCAATCCCAATGTCATCGGCCCCTTCGACAACTCTAATGGCCTCCTCTCTCATATCGCAGCTCAGAGGGCCACAGTGGATCAATCTGCTGATGATGTTGATTCTGAGGAAGCACCAGCACCACCAAAGCCTCAGAAGAAGAAGACAAAGGCTTCCAAGCCCTCTGCCGCACGGAGAGCTTCCGATGTGAAGCCATTGGCCACTGCACCTCCTGAAGCCGGTGTGCAATCTGAAGACTTATCTCGTGTCTCCAAGAAGACAGAGAAGTCCAAGAAGAAGAAGAAGAAGAAGAAGAAGCCCATCAAGAGTTCTGGGCAAGAACTGACCCCAGCTGCTGTTCTGCGGAACAAAGATGAAACCATTGATCTATCCAGCGGTGAAGATCTTGGTGATGATGCCCTTGAGATGCTGATCAAGAGCAAACAGGAGGCGGAGATCTTCAACAATCTACCCCTCTTTGATGTCAATATACTGAACAACTTCATTGATGAGTGGTTCAACAACCAGAGCATTAGCATCGATGATCTTCAGCTACCAATTGACATCACCGTCACCTTCTAGGGAGCCATTGCTAATGAGCTGGCTCTGGCTCAGAAGATTGTCGAGCTGAAAAACAAGATTGACTATGAGAAAGCTCACTTCAAAAAGAACATGGCCAAGCTCAGTGTGGCAGATGTTCAGATTTTCAAGAAGACGCAGCATGATCTCAAGGAAGAGTTTCACAAGAAGCGTGAAGAAGCAAAAGGTTCACGAGAGCAGATGAAATACTTCACAGAGAAATGTGTTCAAGCACACAATGACGCTGAGAAGCGCAAGGCTCTTGGGTGTCCTGGCATCGACCCCAAGATGGCTGCCAAACAAAAGAAGTCTGCTGTGGCCCAAACTGACGCACCAAGGCAGGAAGCACCTCGCATTGTCTTCCCCGCCAGCATGACAGGCTCAAAGCCTAAGGTCCCCTCAGCAGCTTCAGAACTAAAGAAGACAAGGGTAGCTGAAGCCGAAGCCAAGAAGCGCAAGCACAAGAATGCTACTGATGGTGCTCCATCAACAAAGAAGCTGAAGACTAAGTCTTCGAAGAAAGAGCGCGCTGCTGCCGTAGAGCCCCTTGTTTTGGAGCCGATTTCTGTTGCCCGTCCAGCCTCCACCAACCAAGAATGTCGCCTTGTGATCCACGAGCCTGCTTACACAGAGGCTCCTGAAGATTAAGAAGTTCCAGCTATCAATCCCATCACAGCTGAAGACATTGGTCGTGAAGACAATGTAGAAGATGATGAAGTCCTTCCTCAAATCGAGCACCAAGTGGTATCATCGCCTATTCTTACGAAGAACGAACTCATTAGCATTGGTCATCCCTTGACGCCAATTGCTCAGAATGATTCGTGGGCTGATCGCCCTCAACAAGACACCCCAAGTCATGATGACACACCCAGTACTCCACCACCTCAAGTCACCACTCCGGTGCTTGGCGATGAAAATTACATGGTGCAGACCACTCCATCACCACAGGCGTCGCCAGCTTTCCGTAGGCTTCGCAAAGGCCCTAGGCCACAGGTCGCCATGTCGAGCATTCCAGAAGGGGAAGCGCCACAAAATTCAGTAGCACGTCAAGTGTTTCCTGAAGCCACCCCTACCGTGAATGTCTCTGAGTCCGAAGCCAAAGCTGCTGAAGACATTCCGGCTGCATTAGCCGATGACAATCAAGAACCAAGAGAAGAAGGAGAAAGCATTGCCACACCCCCTGTCACTCAAGAAGTCGTTCTCGAGGAGAACGTGACTATGCCTGACCCTCCTGCTACTGAAACGGAGGTTGAAAACATTGAGGCTGCCACAAACAACACTGTTGACGCCAATGATGTTGTCATGGCTGAAGACAATGTGGCTGTTGAAGCTAATGTTGTGCCTGAAGCTAATGTGCAACCTGAAGCCACATTCCATGCTGAAGCCACTGTTCCACCCCCAAGGCCTCACACTATTGAACAGGCATATGATCGCGGCCAACTTGTCACTGTCCGATGGCCTGTTTTGGTTCCTCCCACAGCTCCCGGACCACAATATGATTACCATGTGGAGCAAAGGCCTCAGGTCCAGAATCCAAAGCCTAGACTGCCAAGGTTTCCAGGTGCTGCAACATCGCCAGGATCGTTCAATGTGAATAGCTTCAGGGCACACAACACATTCTTTGGCAGTGCCAAGAACCCATACTCGAAGCCAAAGATCTCTTCGGATCGCTTCTGGAGCTATCAGCAGCGCGGTTATCACTCATGTCTCTTATACAATCAAGAGCGAATCTTTCCTCACATGCGTCTAGATTGTGAAGCCATTGTTGGTCTGCCTTGCCTTGAAGAAGCTCTGGATTGCTTTAGAGATGCTGGCCTTCTGCAATTCGTCACTGACAAGGAGCACTGGAATGAAGAGCTTCTGCTGCAGTTCTATGCAACTCTTCACATTCGTGGCTACAATAGGGATCCGAAGACTTGGATCCTTGAGTGGATGACAGGTGATGTGCATCATGAAGCCAAAGCTCAAGATATCATTGAGCTTACTTCCCTGCCCACTCTAGGTGAGCTCTATGAACCTGGTTGTCAGCTACACAGGAATGCGCTGGAGTGTATATTTCAGAAGCCTGAGCCAAATAACAGTCAGATGCTCAGCATGATGAAGCCATTGCCAAGAGATGCAGAATATCCATAGGAATTCTTTGTCAAGGACCTTGAGTACCTACCCCGTACAATTTATCATATTCTGCAGCGTACTGTATGGCCAGTCAAGGGATATTCTCCTGAAGCCAAACTTGAAGGCACAATGAACACTTTGGTGTTCTATATTCTCAATGGCATCAGCTTCAATACCCAAGATTTCTTCATCAGGCAACTTGTTGCATCAGGAATTGATCTATTTGGCCTAAAGTTTTATGCTCCATGGGTGATGCGCCTGATTGAACTCCATTCGTCTGTTGACTATCAGCCCTCAGCGCGCAACCATCTTATATTTATTCCCGAGGTTGATCTGTCACTTGAAGCCATCTACCTAGAGCCTGACAAAGAACCTCTATATCTTCACAATGTTGATCATTAGAGCTTCACGCAACCACTTGAAGGGATTCATGTTCCAAATGCTGCTACTCCTGCTTACCCTCGAGCTGGCAATATGCGTGAGCCACACCGTGCCAACACAGAAGCCACTGCCAGTACAATCGCTCAAAGGCCTCGAAAGCGTTCTCGCATTCTCAATGATAGAGAGCTTCTCGTTGCCTTACATCAGAAGCAGGACAAGCACCATGAATGGCTCAAGCGTCAGATATAGAGTATCTTGGTGGATGTCAATCACATCCGAAACCTGGCCACCAAGAACTCCTTCGTAGCCCATGAAGCCTGTCGGCGGTCTTGGAAGAGTCTCACACTGCTATGCCTTAAGAAGATCTTCACGAAGATGGCTTCAATGAGGGTTTCAAATTTGACTCCAGACCTCCCGGCAATGCAAGCTGGCACCGCACTCCATCAATAGAAGATTCTGAGTATTCATCTTCAGCTGCAACTGTTGTTGCAAGAGTCGTCGATGAAGAATACGACGCCACTTCACCAACTATGGCTTCACTGCATCTCGACACTGCACCAGGCCCTTCTGCACCACCGAACTCCAACGTCGACCCTGCACCTTCTTCTACTCCTGATGGGAACGAGTAGATGCTCTATGTCTTCAAACCTTTTTGGTCCTTACTAACAAAAGGGGAGAAGCATATGATTTGATAGTCTTCAAGCGGGTCCATATGGTTGGTTGCTATATTTTTGCCAAGTGGTTACAACTCTCGTTTTTGATACATTTGGTTCTTCGGGTTGTAACACTTAAACTTGATGGTCGTCTGCTACTTTGTCTGCTATACTATGATGCGATGATAAATTCCGCATGAAGTCATTCCGCAGACGTCCATTTTTCATTATGCATGTCATTATCTTCGTCATATCTTTATATGCATGATGAATTGTCTTCATGAGTTGAAGAGGATCTCCACAAAGTAAAACCTGCCATGTGCATTTGCATTCAAAAGAAAACTACTTATATGCACACCTTCAGGGGGAGCCTTTTGCTACTTATGAAGACAATGCCTTAATCCTTAAACTTTCACATACTTTTATCCCCGTTGAAAACTTCAATCAGTTTGTCATCAATCACCAAAAAGGGGGAGATTGTAAGTGCATCTAGTGCCACCCCTAGTTGGTTTTGGAGTATTGATGACAAACTTGGTTGAGGGACTAATGTTTTTGTGAGAATTGCAGGATAACACGGGTAGTAGTCCCACATTGATTCGGTTTACCTACCAGAGATGACCCCTAATAATGTGTGAAGACATTGAAGACAATGGTGGTCTGTGAAGATATTCACAACAAAGATTATGACTTGAGAAGACATTCACATGAAGACTATGGAGTGCGAAGACATAGTTGTTTCGTAGTTTCCTTTTCTTCTTTGTTGAGTCATAGGAACCACCGTACTGTTAAGTGGGGTGCAAGTGAACAAAGTCAGAGTGACTAAAGTGATGCTCATCCAAATCCTATGTCTTCGAGCGAAGACAATCAGAGAAAATCTTATCCAGAGCTAGATGAGTCAGCTTTACTTGTAGCCCAAGTCAAGTTGTCGCGTGTGTTTGAAATATGACCGTTGGACACGTGTCAGTTCCTTAGTGACCCACGCTCATTTCAGACAAATCAGGCCGGGTTGCCTCCTGGCTATAAATGGCCCACCCCCTACACCATAAATCGATGGCTGCTCAGAGTTAGTGCATGGCTTTTGTCATTTGGGAGCAACCCACCTCCAAAGCATTTGAGAGAGAGATCCTTGCAAGGACAAAGCCCAAAACACCCAGAGCCAAAGAGTGTTAGGTATCACTGAAGTCTTTCTGTCCGCGTGACCTGAAGACTTGTTACACTTGAGGACTGAATCCTCCAGACGGTTAGGCGTCGCGTTCTGAGCATCCAAGAGTCATTGTGGATTGCCAGTGAACAAAGTGTGTGAAGGTTTGGAAGTCTACCTTGAAGACTTACCAGAGTGATTGGGCGAGGACTAAGTGTTCTTAGCTCAAGGGGAATAAGGTGAAGACGCGGTCTTCTGAGTTCAATCTCAGCCTCCCTAACCAGACTTACAGTTGTCACAGCAACTGGAACTGGTCCAACAAATCCTTGTCCTCACCAAGCAATTGGTTTTATCCTTTACCTCTCTTTACTTACAGTATGCCTTCGTGAAGTCTTTCCTTGCTTGCTTGATCTGATTGGCTTCACTGTGTGAAGAATGTTGTTGTTTGGCTTCATACTATCTACCATCCTGCTCCATACTACCTAGCTGCTAATAGTCTTTGTGCTTTCACTTCATAACTTACTTGACTATGGCTTGTCTAGTGTAGTCTACCTTCCACTACATATCAATAGGTTCATTTCTAGTGTTTGTCTTCAAAGCCCCCGTGTTTTGAAGACTTCCATAAAAATCGCCTATTCACCCCCCCTTAGTCGATAACTAGCACTTTCAGCCTCGTATTTCTTCGCCGATATTTGGGTTTTGTTTGTCCAACTTGATCTATTTATCTTGCAATGGGAAGAGGTGCTTTGTAGTCGGTTCGATCTTACGGTGCTTGATCCCAGTGACAGAAGGGGATCCGACACGTATGTATCGTTGCTACTAAGGATAAAACGATGGGGTCTATCTCTACATAGATAGATCTTGTCTACATCATGTCATCATTCTTATTGCATTACTCCATTTTTTCATGAACTTAATACACTAGATGCATGCTGGATAGCGGTCGATGTGTGGAGTAATAGTAGTAGATGCAGGCAGGAGTCGGTCTACTAATATTCAACGTGATGCCTATATAATGATCATTGCCTGGATATCGTCATGATTATTTGAAGTTCTATCAATTGCCCAATAGTAATTTGTTTACCCACCGTTTTCTATTTTTCTCGAGAGAAGCCACTAGTGAAACCTACGGCCCCAGGGTCTCTTTCTCATATATTTGCCTTTGCGATCTACTTTTCCTTTGCACTTATTTTCAGATCTATTAGACCAAAAATACAAAAATACCTCGCCGCGTTTTATTCTTATTTAATTTATTTGGCGTTCGATCTATCAATCTACTACAATTTCCTCATGTCCGTTTGCCCATCTTGGGGCGCCGCTACCCGAAAGGGATTGACAACCCCTTTTACACGCCGGGTTTCGAGGATTTGTTATCTGTGTGCAGGGGCCGTTTACGTTGTGTTGCTTGGTTCTCCTACTGGTTTGATAACCTTGGTTTCTTCACTGAGGGAAATACCTACCGTCGCTGTGCTACATCATCCCTTCCTCTTTGGGGAAATACCGACGTAGTCCTAGCAGACATCAAAAGGAATTTCTGGCGCCATTGTCGGGGAGGATCTTCAACATATACCAGGTTCCTAATCACAAATCTCATCTCCTCGCAATTTACATTATTTTCCATTTGCCTCTCATTTCCTCTCCCCCACTTCAAAAAAATTTGTCGTTTTATTTGCCTCTCTTTTCCATTCGCCGTTTTTTTGCCGGATCTGTTTTTTGAGTGCAATCTTGTTGTGTAGTCATCATGACTCAAGAGAACACCAAGTTGTGTGATTTCTAAATACCAACAACAATGATTTTATTGGCACTCCGATTGCTCCTCCTGCCACTAGTGCAGAGTCTTGTGATATTAATACTGCTTTGCTGAATCTTGTTATGAAAGATCAATTTTCTGGTACTCCTAATGAGGATGTCGCGTCCCATCTTAATACCTTCGTGGAATTATGCGATGTGCAAAAGAAAAAAGATGTGGACAATGATGTGGTGAAGATGAAATTATTTCCATTTTCTTTGCGTGATTCTGCAAAAAATTGGTTCTCTTCTTTGCCTCGCAATAGTATCGATTCTTGGAATAAGTGCAAAGATGCTTATATCACTAAGTATTTTCCGCCCACAAAAATTATTTCCCTTAGAACCCAGATCATGAATTTCAAGCAACTTGAACATGAGCATGTTGTACAATCTTGGGAAAGGATGAAAATGATGCTAAGGAATTGCCCAACTCATGGGTTAAATCTTTGGATGATCATACAAAAAATTTATGTGTGATTGAATTTTGTTTCTCGTAATCTTTTAGATTCCGCCGCGGGTGGTACTTTTATGGAAATTACTTTGGGTGAAGCCACCAAATTCCTTGATAATATCATGGCAAATTATTCACAATGGAATATCGAAAGGGCTCCTACTAGTAAAAAGGTTAATTCGGTTGAAGAAATTTCTTCTTTGAGTGAAAAAGTTGATGCTCTTATGAAATTGGTTGCTAGTAGGAGCCTTTGAGACATGGGACAACTGTCCCTTACATGGAGGAATTTTGATGACTCCTCCCACCTCTCTCTTCCCACCCCTTGCCCCCACCTGCTCCCCACCAACAATGGCGGCCTCTAGGTTACTTCCTCATGATGGAGGGTCTTCTGCATTGGGACTTTGCCCCTGGCCTTGCCCTTGCGGATCAGGTGAGGAGAAAATTTGGTTCTACGGTTCATTTCTCTCCCTCCCGTGACGCCAAAGAATTCTTTCCGGTGGTCACGTTTTCCTCGGCCTCCTTTCCTCTCACGGTTGATTCTGTTGGGGTTGCCCTCCAATGTTGTCTTGGCTGTTCTTGTGTTGGTTTTAAAGTGGTGCATATTCATCATCGGGCGTTCAGATTCTCGGTTGCAAACAACAAAGTTGGTCATTTCATATATGGCCTCAAGGATCGCATTTGGCCTGATTTTATTTGCCATTTTCATCTGTTTAATGGTCGGTTTGTGAGGTACTCACACATGCTCACCTCATGGCACGCTGATGAGGAACTAACTGATATCTCAGCCAGAAAACCTATTGCGATACGTTCTAAACTGCCTTCATTGGAGCATGGTGCTGGTCTAAGTTCGTCCTCTCTGCATGAGTTGAGTAAGTTTGATTTAGTGCCTTTGTCCAAGATGGCCTTTTCCAATTCGCATCATCATGAAGCTTCGACATCGACCTTGGCTCATGATCAAAATCAAGTTCTGCATGATCCCTTGCTCCATTCTCTTACTATTGGAAAGATTCAATTAGCCATTAATGCCCAGGAGAATATTTCGGTCCCTGACTATCGTACCAATTTAATGCTTCATTATCAATAGTTGGAGGAAATTGATAATTCCACGCCTCCTGCATTTCTTATTTTGGGAAGCTTTAAATGTCCTGTCAGAGCGGATTATCCGGCGCCACCTCAATGTTTCCTTGCTTCGGCTTTCAAATATGCGCCACCTTGCCAAGAATGGCCTCCTATATTATCGGCCCAACATAAAGTGGATCTGGCCCAAGCGAGCTATAACGAGCAGGAGATTTCTTCATTATCCGCAAATTGGGCTAATCTTTGTGCTAGATGCCTTCAATGGGGTCATAAACGGATTTCATGCTGTGCTAGATTGATTTGTTTTTATTGTTCAGCACCTGATCACAAGGCGATTTATTGCCCTCTGCGACTAGCTTGTCAGTCTAATTTGGAACCCAAAGCTTGTGTCATTGGAAATAAGCCCAATCAGGCTGATTTTGCTGCCCCACCTACTCTTTTTGGAAGCCGCAGCCACCCTCGTCTGGCTCCGTCCGATGTTCTTTTTGTGGTGGATATGGACACGAGGTGAGCTCCTGCTTCAAGCAGCGGTCTTTGCAGCGTTGGGGCTGGGTCCCGAAACATAAGTCACATACCAAATATACCCCTCACGCTCCAAATTCCACCTCGATTCCTCAAACGACGTCGCCCAGTCCTGTCCTTTCTCCATCACCAGCCCTGCCACCCTCCTCCTCTCTAGTCAGCATGGCGAACTATCCACTCAACCCGGTGCCATTCCTGCCGCCGGGCTTTGCCGTCGAACCAGGCCCGGCGAATCGCATCGTCCGCGGGGGGATGGTGGTTGGCCCTATCCCGCCACTCAACCATGATTATTTGGCGATTGCGGAGGCGAGTCAGTATGTTCCCCTTCATCGTCGTGCGGCCATCCGCCAAGAGGTCCAAGCTCTGCTCCATGAAGCTCAGATCTTCACCACTGAGGTCAGCGATCATCCTTTAGGCATTGGGATATTTGGTTTTGTCGATTCCTTCCTCCGTGATACTGCTGTGGCCATGCCTCTTGAGCTTGAAGATGAAGATCTCCTCATCACTTTTGTGCCACATAACGAAGCTCTCAACCGCCGCACCACCACCTTTGGGCCAGCAGTCTGGTTAATGTATTTTGGATTTCCATATGATTACCAGACTGACTATTACATTAATAAGTCCCTTGGGGGTTTTGGATCTCTCATCTCCTGGTATAATCCACGCCAAGATCGCTGGTTCATGTTGATTAAAGCTCAGGTGATTCATCTTCGTCTCATTCCCAAAAGTTTCGTCGTCTGGCAGTTAGGAGGCGCTAGGGATTGCTGGACAGTTCAGATAACTATTCTACGTAGTAACAACTGGAATGCGCTGCTGCCTGAAGTTCCACCTGCTGGTGAAGAGCCCCCGCCGCCTGATGGCAACCCTCACCCGCAGTTTGGCCCAGATCTCACTGCTGAACAACTCTATCAACAGCAAGTTCATAACTGGTTGGTCCAAAATGCAGCCCCCAATGAAGCACCTGCCCCTCCAGCTCAGAATGAGGGCTGGGGTGCTTGGCCTGAAGCTCCTGCTCCGCCTGCTCCTCCCATGGTTATGCCCCCGCACTTGATGAACTACCAAGCTTGGCTCAATGCTCAGGGGCTCACATTTCAGGCTGGTATCACTCCGGAGAACAATCTTGTTGATAATGCCGCTGATGCTTGGAATGACTCCATTACTGTGTCGGATGAATCTAGCACAGCTGCTTTGGATTTTGCCCTGATCATCATGGAGCACCCGCAGGTCATCCCCTCAGTGCAACCTGAACTGGTTACTGTCACTGTTGATGTGCATCGTCAGGGGATCCGTTTTGGACTGTCGACCCAAGGTTCCAGCCTGCTGGAACTTCTGCTTACTGAACCTATTCCTCATCATCAACTTAATACTGCTATCTTTTTGGCTTTACGCCCCATGCTGGCCACTATGGGACCATGGAGCCAGAGATATGGTCTGAGACAGGATTGCTTTCATGTGGAAATTCAGGTTTCTGACTCGGAGGATGGACTTCAGTTTGTTTCTGTTCCTCACTCCAACAGTCTGCCTGCTCCTTCTTCGCAGGTCATCATTCAGGAGATACCTGACAATGAGCCAGCATTACTCATGCCGCCCGACGCTGCCTCAGATGCTTTGGCTGTCTTGACCGCTGCTAATGCCCAGGATACAGACACGTCTGCTATGTCTGAAACTGCTGCTGTTATGCCTGACTCTGCATCTGAATATACTATGTCTGAACCTGAATCTGCTCTGCACAGTCTGCCTCCAGTTTCTGATCAGATCCCAGTTGATCCCGTCGCTGCTGCTGATGTGGATACTATCCTTGAACCTCAAGCTTCTAATGCTCTGCTGCCTCCTTCCAGGGCCCGCAAGGGTAAAGATCCTGCTCCCATTGACACTTCTTCGCTCAGGCATAGCACTCGTTCCAACAAGTATGACGGGTTTCGAGTCAAAGTCCATGATGAATCTCGCCCTTCAAAGTCCAAGGTGAAACCTAGGGTGGTGCCATCTATGCTGCCTCGTGTTGCTGAATCTGAAAGTAAGGAGCCGGAGTTCGAGCTGCCACCTCCTACACCCATCACCACCATGCAGACCATTGGCACACAGCTTTGTGCCATCCCTGCAGAAGAACTTACTGAAGACATGCTTACTGCAGGTGAAGATGGAGCTTCTTCGGCCTCCTCTCCCTAGTTTCCTTACCTTTGGTTAGATCATGGTTCTTTTGCATAATTGGAACGTTCTTTGCTAGAACGTCCGTGGTCTAAACTCACCCGAAAAACATTTAGCACTTTCAAACGCGATCAACTCTTCTGGTTGCACCGTTATTTGTCTGCAGGAGTCTAAAATGCAGCATTGCGACGCCTCTATGCTTAAAATCCTCTGTCCTAAGCGATTTGATTCTTTTGCTTTCGTTCCGGCGAATGGTGCGTTTGGTGGTATTATCACGATTTGGTGTAGTCACATTTTTGATGGCACGGTATTTTTGTCTGAACAATTTGCGCTTGGGGAGGAATTTTCTTCCAAACAATCGGCTATGCGGTGGAAACTCGTTAATATTTACAGACCTTGCTAGGGAGATCAACGTACTTCTTTTACTAATTGGCTCTTCGATTTGGATATCCCCTCTACTAAGGATTGGCTCTTACTCGGAGATTTTAACTATATTCGTTCGCCGGATAATCGCAACAAACCTGGAGGTGATGTAAATGACATGTTTACTTTTAATGATTTCATCCGAGAGCAATGCCTTACTGAACTACCCATTAAAGGTCGTAATTTTACTTGGTCGAATATGCAACAAACCCCCCTCCTTGAACAGCTCGATTGGTTCTTCACATCACTGAATTGGACGGCCACATTCCCTAACACTCTTGTGATGCCCCTCGGACGGCCTGTTTCTGACCATACTCCCTGCTATGTCTCCATTCAAACCTCCATTCCGAAAAGTAGACTGTTTAGGTTTGAAACCTTTTGGATTGCACATCCGGGCTTCTTCGACGTTGTCACACAAGCTTGGAACAATCCTATCAAGCATGGGAGAAATCTTAATGCGGCAGCTAGCTTGTGTCAAAAGCTTAAGAATCTTCGACATGCTCTCAGCCGTTGGAGTAAAAGTATTTCTCGTCTGAAAATTGCCATTGAAAATACAAACAAAGCCCTACTGGAGATCGATAATATAGCTGATAAGCACTCATTGACAATACCTGAGGGGAATTTCCAGCGCATCCTTAAGACCCATTTACTTCGCCTCCTACAATACCAGAAGGAGTACTGGAAAAAATGTTGCACCATTCGTTGGATTAAATTCGGGGATGAAAATTCCAAATTCTTTCAAGCCATCGTCACTGAAAGGTACAGGAAAAACTGTATTTCAAGTCTGAAATCTGAGGATGGTATTAGTTTTGAGGATCACGCGAGCAAGGAGTCCATCTTGTTTGAGGCTTTTAAAAAACGTTTGGGTACAACCACGGTTCCGCAAATGAAACTCAATCTTTCAAACATGCTTCGCTCTCCGGTTGACTTTGATAGCCTTACTGTTCCATTCACGCATGAAGAAATTGACGCTGCGATCAATGAAATGCCGTCGGATCGGGCCCCTGGCCCAGATGGCTTCAGTGGTGCATTCTTGAAAGTCTGTTGGCCCATAATCAAGCTGGACTTTTATAGGCTCTGTGAGGAGTTTCATCAGGGGACGCTAAACCTTGAAAGCCTCAACTATGGGTACATCACTTTGATCCCCAAATCTAGAGCTCCGGAATCTGTCAATGATTTTCGCCCAATCACCTTACTAAATTGCTGCCTTAAGTTAATCACCAAAATTCTAGCCAATAGATTGCAGCGTGTGATTCTGAGAATTGTTCATAAAAACCAATATGGGTTCTTAAAAGGACGTTCGATCCACGACTGTCTTGCATGGACCTTTGAGTATATACATCAATGTCAAGCTTCGAAACACGAAATCGTTCTCCTTAAACTGGACTTTGCTAAAGCGTTTGATACGGTTGAGCATGCGGCCATCACTCAGATCATGAAGAGCATGGGGTTCAACGATCGATGGATTTCTTGGTTCCAATGCATTTCCTCTTCTGGCAAATCTTCGGTGCTGCTCAACGGTGTACCGAGGAGACAATTCTGGTGCAAGTGTGGGGCTAGGCAGGGAGATCCTCTCTCCCCTCTCATCTTTGTTCTGGCAGCGGATCTTCTTCAAACTGCAATTAATGCTGCCCTCGCCGATAATCTTTTGCAATTGCCTATCCCCTCAGCTGAGCCATCTACTTACCCGGTCATTCAGTACGCAGATGACACGATAATTCTCTTGCCAGCATGTTTGCATCAAGCGATACATTTGAAAAAAATTCTCACAGACTATGCTGATTCTGTGGGTCTCCACATAAATTTCTCCAAATCTACTTTGATCCCTATAAATACCCCTGCTGACAAATGTAGTGATATTGCAAATATCT
Source organism: Triticum aestivum (assembly GCF_018294505.1). NCBI lineage: Eukaryota > Viridiplantae > Streptophyta > Magnoliopsida > Poales > Poaceae > Triticum > Triticum aestivum. Next base: position 430,453,174 of record NC_057811.1, read on the forward strand.
TTGGCTGTACCACTGCTAAGATGCCGTTCACCTACCTTGGTCTCCCCCTTGGTACGACAAAACCCTCTATCTCAGACATGACCCCCTGGATCTGCAAAGCCGAGTGCAAGATTACGGCCGCCATGTCGCTCATGTCTTACGCTGGCAAATTGGCTCTGATGAATTCACTTGTCATGTCCCTGGCTATCTATCCCATGGGTGTTCTCCGTCTCCCTAGAAAAATTATTGAACAATTGGAAAAGATACGGCCACATTGCCTATGGATCAAGAAAACGGATGATGGTGACAAATGTAACTCTTTGGCTGCATGGGACATGGTTTGTCGCCCTAAAGAGAAAGGTGGTCTGGGAGTTCTCAATCTCAAAGTCCAAAACGATGCCTTGCTGCTCAAACTTCTACACAAATTCTACAATCACCTGGACATCCCTTGGGTTAGTTTGATTTGGAAAACTTATTACGTGGACACTATACCGCATGCTTCCCCTCCATGTGGCTCTCATTGGTGGCGGGAGTTGATCAAACTCATGCCCACGTACCGAGGTGTGACCAAGATCCAAATTCGAAGTGGGGAGACTGCCCTCTTTTGGAAAGATGTCTGGTGTAATCACATCCTCGAGGAGCAATTCCCTAGGGCTTTCTCATATACCTTAGGAGAAGACGCATCAGTCCGCAATATGCTTACTATATCCGAAATCGGTGAAGCCTTTCATCTACCTCTCTCAACTCAAGCCCATGATGAACTTAGACTGCTCCAAAGTATAGTCTCCTCCACTGAACTATCGGATGAGAGAGATATTTGGACATGCACCTGGGGCTCGTCCACATTCAAAACCACGGCATACTACAAATTTTGTTTCCGAGAGCTTCAGGTCCACGAGGCGTTCCGTTGGCTTTGGAAAGCTAAAAGTGTCCCCAAGATCAAAGTTTTTGGTTGGTTTCTTCTGGTGGATCGTCTCAACACTCGCAATATGCTCAGCAGAAGACACTATAACATTGGGACCAACCTGGATTGTCTACTTTGTGGTGATCATGTCGAAGAAACCCTTGAGCATCTCTTCTTTCGCTGCACGTTCAGCACACGATGCTGGCTCAAGCTCAATATCACCTGGCCTGCTGCTGGAGATCGGCTACATTTGTTGAAACACCTGAAGACCGGGAATCAACGTAAAATGCTCATGGACACCTTCCTAGTTGCTGCGTGGAGTCTGTGGAAGGAAAGGAACAATAATTACTTTCGGCATGTGGCCCCTTCGGTTGACAGTTGGCTAGCCAGGTTTAGAAACGATTTTGCCAACATTGTTCATAGACTCCCTGCAGATAAGAGACACCTCATCTCTGCTATCCTAGCTTCTATCCCCTAACTATATTAACCTCCTAGCCCTCTGACTGTCCTTTGTAATTGCTTAAGACACACACCCCCCCTCTCTCTCTCCTTGTACATTTGTAACATAGTCACCCTTTTGGGTCCTTAATATATACATGCAGTAGGACATGCTCCTACTGTCCAACCTTTCAAAAAAATTGGTTGCTAGTAAAAGTGCTCCTATTGATTTCAATGATATGCCTTTGTCTACTTTGATTGAGCAAAATAGTGATGCCATAGATGTGAATTTTATCTCTTGAAATAATTTCAGTAACAATGCTTATAGAGGTAATTTTAATCCTAGGCCTTTTCCTAGTAATTCCTCTAATAATTATGGTAATTCCTATGGAAATCAATCTTATAATAATAATAGGAACACCTCTGATCTTGGGAATAATATTAAAGAATTTATCAACACGCAAAAAGTTTTCAACACTACCATAGACGAAAAGTTGAATAAGATTGATGATTTGTCTAGAAGTGTTGATAGAATTGCTCATGATGTGGAAAATCTCAAGATGAAAATTTTTGTGCCTAAGGTAGATGAATCAATTAAATCTCTCTATGTGTCTATGGATGAAAGTAAGAAGAGAACCGCTATGCTTAGAGCTAAAAGAGAATTTTTAGAAAAAAGTGTTTTCTAGTGATTACTTTCGCAAAAGTGATGAAGATCTTAAAATGATTGGTGTTTCGTCTATTGATTCCTTGTTTAGTAAAGTTAAGATTAATGAAAAAGGGACTGGAGAAGAGTCAACTTTAGTTAGAAGGCGTCTCGATGATTCGGAGGGTGACAATCTTGTTGAGGAAATTGATAAAAGTGGGTTTGGAGAGGTCAAAACTTTAACTAGTGATGTGCCCACTCTTTTGGATTACAGAGACTTTAATTATGATAGTTCTCATTGATTGATTGTATTTATTTGTTGCAATCCATGTTAAATTCGCCTCATGCCTATGAACAAAATAAAGCTTTTACTAAACATATTGTTGATGCTATGATGAAAGCTTTTGAAGAAAAATTGGAATTAGAAGTATCAATTCCTAGAAAATTTCATGGTGAATGGGAACCTACTATCAAAGTCAAGATTAAAAATTATGAGTGTTTTGCTTTGTGTGACTTGGGTGCTAGTGTTTCTACAGTTCGAAATCTTTATGTGATGTGCTTGGTCTTATCGATATTGAATCATGCTCTTTGAATTTGCACTTGGCGGATTCTACTATTAAAAAGCCTATGGGAAGAATTAATGATGTTCTTATTCTTGCAAATAGGATTTACGTGCCCATAGATTTTATTGTTCTTGATATTGATTGCAATCCGTCTTGTCCAATTATTCTTGGTAGACTGTTTTTACGCACTATCGGATTGATATGAAAGAAGGAAATATTAAGTTCCAATTTCCTTTGAGGGAGGGTATGGAACATTTTCCTAGAACAAGAATTAGGCCACCATATGAATCAATCATGAGGGCATCTTATGGATCTCGAACCAAAGATGACAAAACTTAGATCCTTGCTTTATGCCTAGCTAAGGGCGTAAAACTATAGAGCTTGTTGGGAGGCAACCCAATGAATAAAATTTATTTTTGCTTTTTGCTTTCTGTTCTTGTGCATTTGCACAATTATGCTACTGTTATGATTGGGTTTTAATTAGTGTTTGTGCCAAGTAAATCCTTTAGGATCTTCTTGGGTGATAGTTGTTTAATCTTGGTGAAAAACAGAAACTTATGCGCTCACTAAAACAATTGTCAAAAATCACCAGAACGTGATAAAATGCCAATTCTTTTTGCAGAATATTAATATACAAATTACCCTGGTCTTCCTAATTTTTTAGAATTTTTGGAGTTACGGAAGTATTCGAAATATTCAAATTGCTACAGACTGTTCTGTTTTGACAGATTCTGTTTTCTTTGTGTTGTGTGCTTATTTTGATGGCTCTGTGGTTTTATTTGATGAGTTGTTGCCATAGAAAAGTTGGAATAAAGTAGATATAATGCAAAAACAAAATATGAATTGGTTTGATACAGTACTTATAGTAGTGGGTTGCTTTCTTATACTAACGGATCTCACGAAGGTTTTGTTGAGTTTTGTGTGATTGAAGTTTTCAAGTTTTGGGTTATCTTACGATGGATGAAGGAAGGATAGAAGATCCTATGCTTGGGGATGCCCCGGCATCCCAAGCTATTATCCAAAGATGAGAAACCAACTAAGCTTGGGGATGCCCCCGAGTGGCATCCCCTCTTTCTTCTAACGACCATCGGTATTTTACTCGAAGCTATATTTTTATTTGTCACATACTATGTGTTTTGCTTGGAGCGTCTTGTATGATATGAGTTTTTGCTTATTTTATTTTGTGTTTTACGTCTTGATCCCTTGCTGGACACACCGATTTGAGAGAGCGAAAATTATGTCATGACTTGTTAGAATTGCTCTATATGCTTCACTTAAATTTTTATGAGCTATGGACTTGCTCTAGTGCTTCACTTATATCTTTCTGAGCACGGTGTGCTTTAGTATTTTTGAAGAAATGCTCTCTTGCTTCACTTAGATTTATTTGATAGTATGTAAAATTTTCAAGAAATTCTCTCTTGCTTCACTTAAATTAGTTTGAGAGAAAAGAAAGAAAAATTTATGCTCATAATCTTCACTTATATTTGTTTGAGCTTATGAAAAGCAACATATGGAAATTAGTCCCAAAGTGATAGATATCCAAGAAGGATATAATAAAAACTTTCATGAAGATCATTGGAAAAAATAAACTTGACTCTTAGTAATAGTTTTGAGATATGATGATGTGATATGTGAGTTGTGTTGATGAGTAATTATGCTTTATTAAGAATATTGGTGTTAAGGTTTGTGATTCCATATGCAAGCACGAAAGTCAATAGTCATGCAATGAAATTATATCCTACTTGTGGTGCATTATTCGGTGTTAATTATGCTTAATGCTTGCTTATGAGATTATTCGTTTCTTGGTTGGTCGCTTCTCAATCTTTTGCTAGCCTTCACTTTGCACTAAGTATGATCTCTACTTGTGCATCCAAATCCTTCAAACCAGTTTTGCCACATGAGTCCACTATATCTACCTATATGCGGTATTCTTTTGCCGTTCTAAGCAAATTTACATGTGCCATCTCTAATTTTCAAAATAAACTTCTCTTTTGTGTTCGTTTCGCTTGCAGAGCGGTGAGGGGTGGCTAATATTTTCCATGCTGGATGTGTTATTCTCATGATGAGTGTTTATTCACTTGTCATTGCACGAGAGTAAGGCAAAGGTTTTAGGGTTGCCCAGTCCTGAAATGAAAAAATGAATTTACTTTATGTTGTCAAATAATAAATTCCTTGGAAAGTGTTGGTATGGAGGGCAACCGTGGATACGGCTAGCCATGGAAAGTGAAAGTATGGTGGAAAAAGGAAGAAACTTATTTTCTATTTGGGAACCGCCTATGATATATCTAGCATGGAAAGTGTTGGGAACTCTAAGTCGTTTTCGTTGGTGGGACGAATACACCTCCCAAAATGTTTTTATCTCTAAGTTTTTCGCTTTGAGCTCTGGCACCTCTAAAAATCCCTACTTCCCTCTACGAAGGGCCTTTCTTTTACTTTATGCAATTTTTATTTTGAATTTGAGTCGCCATCTTCTCTTATAAAAGCACCAACTAGGAGGCAATATGACCGTACTTGAGTATTCGGTGTAGCTAATATGCAAGTGTGTTTCATGAATGGACCAATGGTTGAGCATGATGGGCTAGGGATAACTTATTTTAGCGTTCATATTTTGAAGGAGATGGTTGCTTGTTGATATGCTTGAGTATCTAAATTATAATGTCAAAACTAAACTATTGCTTTGAATCACATAAAGTCCAAATGTCCATGCTATAAATAAAAGAATATGATATGACATGTTAGGCAGCATTCCACATCAAAAAATTTGTTTTTATCACTTACCTACTCAAGGATGAGTAGGAGTTAAGCTTGGGGATGCTGATACATCTCCAACGTATCTATAATTTTTGATTCTTCCATGTTGTTATATTATCAATCCTGGATGTTTTATAATCATTTTATAGTCATTTTATATCATTTTTTGGTACTAACCTATTGACATAGTGCCAAGTGCCAGTTGCTGTTTTTTGCATGTTCTTTACATGGCAGGAAATCAATATCGGACGGAGTCCAAATGTAACGAAACTTCACAGAGATTTTATATGGACCAGAAGACACATAATGGGCCCTGGCTGCACCTAGGGGGTGCTCCGAGGAGAGCACAACCCACCAGCGCGCCAGGAGGCCCAGGCGCGCCCTGGTGGGTTGTGCCCACCTCGGGTGCCCCCTGGACCGCCTCTTTGCTCTATAAATACACCTCCCAAAACCCTAGGGGAGTCGACGAAATATTGATCCAGCCACCACAGAGTCCAAAACCACCAGATCCAATCTAGACACCATCTCGGATGGGGTTCACCACCTCCATTGGTGCCTCTCCGATGATGCGTGAGTAGTTCTTGGTAGACCTTCGGGTCCGTAGTTAGTAGCTAGATGGCTTCCTCTCTCTCGCTGAATTCTCAATACAATGGTCTCTTGGAGATCCATATGATGTAACTCTTTTTGCGGTGTGTTTGTTAGGATGTGATGAACTTTGAGTTTATGATCAGTCATATCTTTTATATCCATGAAAGTTATTTGAGTTTCTTTGATCTCTTATATGCATGATCTCTTATAGCCTCGTATATCTTCTCCGATATTTGGGTTTTGTTTGGCCAACTTGATCTATTTATCTTGTAATGGGAAGAGGTGCTTTGTAGTGGGTTCGATCTTACGATGCTTGATCCCAGTGACAGAAGGGGAACCGACATGTATGTATCGTTGCTACTAAGGATAAAACGATGGGGTCTATCTCTACATAGATAGATCTTGTCTACATCATGTCATCATTCTTATTGCATTACTCCGTTTTTCCATGAACTTAATACACTAGATGCATGCTGGATAGCGGTCGATGTGTGGAGTAATAGTAGTAGATGCAGGCAGGAGTCGGTCTACTAATCTTGGACGTGATGCCTATATAATGATCATTGTCTGGATATCATCATGATTATTTGAAGTTCTATCAATTGCCCAACAGTAATTTCTTTACCCACCATTTGCTATTTTTCTCAAGAGAAGCCACTAGTGCAACCTACGGCCCCCGGGTCTCTTTCTCATATATTTGCCTTTGCCATCTACTTTTCCTTTGCATTTATTTTCAGATCTATTAGACCAAAAATACAAAAATACCTTGCTGAGTTTTATTCTTATTTATTTTATTTGGCTTTTGATCCATCAATCTACTACAATTTCCTCATGTCTGTTTGCCCATCTTGGGGCGCCGCTATGCGAAAGGGATTGACAACCCCTTTTACACGTCGGGTTACAAGGATTATTTATCTGTGTGCAAGGGTTGTTTACGTTGTGTTGCTTGGTTCTCATACTGGTTCGATAACCTTGGTTTCCTCACTGAAGGGAAATACCTACCATCGATGTGCTACATCATCCCTTCCTCTTTGGGGAAATACCGACACAGTCCTAGCAGATATCAAGGCATAAACTGTGGAGGGGGCGCCGCACACGGCTAATGATTGTTGTTGTTTGTTCAAGCGGTGCCCCCCCACACATATATATAGGTTGGAGTGGCGGAGAGGCAGCCAAGGGGGTGCCCCAAGTAGGAGGAATCCTACTTGGGGTCCTCCCCAATTCGGCCTCCTCCCTTTCCATGTATACATGGAGGGGAAGGAAAGAGGGGGGTGAGGGAAGGAAGTGGGAATCCTAATCCACACTTTCCTTTCCCTTTCCCCCTTTCCTTCTCCTCCTCCTATGGCCTTATAGGGTGCACTAGCCCCTTGTGGGCTGGTGTGTTCCTTCACAAGGCCCTTATTGCCCATAGGATTGCCAGGGGTACCCGAAACACCTTTCGGTGACCTGATAAGTACATGATACCCTCCGGAACACATCCGGTGTCCGAATACCATCGTCCTATATATCAATATTTACATCCCAACCATTTCGATACTCCTCTTCATGTCTGTGAGCTCATCCGGGACTCCGAACAACATTCGGTCACCAAATCATATAACTCATATAATATTATATTGTCATCGAACGTTAAGCGTGCGAACCCTAAGGGTTCGAGAACTATGTAGACATGACCGAGACACCTCTCCGGTCAATAACCAATAGCGGAAACTGGATGCTCATATTATCTCCTACATATTCTATGAAGATCTTTATCGCTCAAACCGTAATGACAACATACATAATTCCCTTTGTCATCGGTATGTTACTTGCCCGAGATTTGATCGTCGGTATCTTCATACCTAGTTCAATCTCATTACCGGTAAGTCTCTTTACTCATTCCGTAATACATCATCCTGCAGCTAACTCATTAGTCACTTTGCCTACAAGGCTTCTTATGATGTGTATTACCGTGAGGGCCCGAGATTCGATCGTCGGTATCTTCATACCTAGTTCAATCTCGTTATCGGCAAGTCTCTTTGCTTGTTCCGTAATACATCACCTCATGACTAACTCCTTAGTCGTTTGCTTGCAAGCTTATGATGTGTATTACTGAGAGGGCCCAGAGATACCTCTCCGATACTCGGAGTGACAAATCCTAATGTCGATCTATGCCAACCCAACAAACACCTTCGGAGATACCTGTAGAGCATCTTTATAATCACCCAATTACGTTGTGACGTTTGATAACACACAAAGCATTCCTCTGGTATCCGGGAGTTGCATAATCTCATAGTCAAAGGAATATTGATATGACATGAAGAAAGCAATAGCAATAAAACTGAACGATCAATATGCTAAGCTAACGGATGGGTCTTGTCCATCACATCATTCTCCTAATGATGTGATCTCGTTCATCAAATGACAACACATGTCTATGGTTAGGAAACTTAACCATCTTTGATTAACGAGCTAGTCTAGTAGAGGCTTACTAGGGACATGATGTTTTGTCTATGTATCCACACATGTATCAAGTTTCCGGTTAATACAATTCTAGCATTAATAATAAACATTTATCATGAACAAGGAAATATAAATTAACAACTTTATTATTGCCTCTAGGGAATATTTCCTTCAAAAAGGACCAAGGATATGTTTCTCGTTTATGGAGGTGACAAAGAGCTTGTCGTAAATGGTTACATCGATGCTAGCTTTGAAACTGATCTGGATGACTCTAAGTCACAAACCGGATATGTATTTATATTGAATGGTGGAGCTGTCAGTTGATGCAGTTCCAAGTAGAGCGTCATGGCGGGATCTACATGTGAAGCGGAATACATAGCTGCTTCGAAAGCAGCAAATGAAGGAGTCTGGATGAAGGAGTTCATATCCGATGTGCGTGTAATGCATCTGGTCCAATGAAAATCTTTTGTGACAACACTGGAGCAATTGCCTTGCTGAAGGAATCCAGGTTTCACAACAGAACCAAACACATCAAGAGACACTTCAACCCCATTCATGAACAAGTCAAGGATGGAGACATAGAAATTTGTAAGCACTAGTGCGCGTTGGTCCTAAACAAACGGTTTAAAACCCCTTTCCACAATGGCATTTGGAACCATCGCCAAGTGAGTGTGGGCGATAGGGGGGTCCCTCCCACACGACCCAGAAATCGTCGAGGATAGGCCCTTCTGGGACCCATGCTGGGGCCGTGTGCGATCGGGCGAGGCATCGAAACCCAATCATTTTCGTAGGTATGTACATCCCACACGGTGAATCCCAGAAATCATTTCCGTAGGTATGTACTTCCCACACGGTAAATCCCAGAACCCATTTCCGTAGGTATGTACATCCCACATGGTGAATCCCAGAAAATCATTTCCGTTCGTATGTATATCACACACAGTCAATCCAAGGAATACGTTTCCGTTCTTATGTACATCCCACACAGTCAATCCAGAGAAAACGTTTCCGTTCGGACATACATCCCACACAGTTTTATGTGTAGGATCATGTGTGAAAGGTGTAACTATCTCACACGGTCTGCCTTGGTTAACTGTTTGCTTTTATCAACTATACCACACATGATTTGATGAAGAAAACTATGTGGCATTGGGCTATCCATCGCAAGCGCTTTTACTGCTAGAACCGTTTGCAAAGGTCCATGACACATTTAGCAGGTTTATTAGTTTACAATTAATAATTATAGTATTACACAAATTCACATTTCATATCGAACAGCTGTTTGCCAGTTTCATATCAGGCACATAAATCTTGTATATCTAAATAGCTAGCCCCCACTAGCCTATTTCTCTCAACATGCAAGTATGCCACCTCATCATTCAACTTGCAAGAAGAAAGGTCCACCACAAAATGCAATCATGCATAACAAAAAGCCGCTTTGACATCCAAACATGCATGAGAATTTACATTCTATTAGGATATTTAGATTATAAAATAATCAAACACCACAAATCATACTTATTTTTAGTTTTAGTTCTCATATTATAACCCTAAAAATTCATGTTTCATACAACCAATTCTAACTGAATGTATTGCAAACATTCCTGCAACAACGTGCGGGGTATCATCTAGTATATTATAACATCACAGTACGCTAGCTACATCAAAACAGCACAGTACAACATATAGCTAGTTCAACTTCATAAGAACAATATATTCATTTCCCTAATAGAGATCATCCAGGCTCGTCTTATCCACCTCTGCTTTCAGTTCAGTAAGAACCCGTTTTGCATGGGCCAACTGGGAAAGTGCCTGCTCCTTCGCCAACACCATCTTAGCAAAGTCTGATTTAAAAAATCTGAGCTCATTCTCCACCTTCAACTTTTTATCCCGCATCTTGAAATATGCTTCAGTATTGACAAGACTTTCTCTAAGCCTACGTGTGTTCTCTTCCTCATACATGCTCTAGAGCTTCGCTAGGCACATCTTCAAAAAGTGTGGCCACTCTTGATCAACCCACTCCAAGTAAGAACACTTCCGTTCATCCTATAATATTTAAAACTAGATCAGTAACAATTGTAGGGGAAATGGGTTTATAGAAACATAGAAAATCACCAATGCTTATTTTGAAAAACTGAAGAAACATGTTAATTATGACATATCTTCTCAAAAAGATCAATGTGCAAATGAAATAATTGGTTCTGAGACAACAACCAAATTCTGGAACATCAGAAGCTATAATTAACTACAACGACGTTACAAGTTCTTACTCATGTACAATAAATAACAAATTGAACATTTTATGAGGAAGGTAAATATAACTGCAACAACATAGTGACAGTGTTTGGATGACGGCAAATTGATACAAACAGGTGTGTACATGCACAAATTTAGTAACATCGAACTAATAGCACTAAGGTCGTCCACTATGTATGCCAAAGCTGGGGTAAAGACAACTGTTGCTACATCTCGCACCGGTGCCCTGCATTGGCGAGCCGATGCAGCGGGGAAAAATCAGGGACCCGGACTCCAGATCACGTAGTTGCTCCGACGCCCAGTTCCTTCGTGCCATAAAGATTTAATATTTTACTGCTTGGCTGCTCGGATGTGTGGACCAAAGTTGGCCGCACAAACTGCTGAAGCGGTGCCAAATAATTTTCTAATGGCATCGCTAATGAGATGGCAACAATTTAAGATACTAGGTATAAACTGTGACACTGTCTTAGGATGCGTTTGGTTGAAGGTATGGTATGAATTGGTTGGGACTGTGACAGTGTCTGAATCACATCTAACAAATGATTTGTAACAAAGAAAGAGGGTCTAACCTTCTCTGCACATGCCAGAAACTTCCTCCCACTGTCCACAGAATCAAACGCAACTAGCTTAATGGATGGACATTGATGGTGACAACAAGCAGATAGATCTTCAGCCACCCCACTCCATTCGTTGCCACTGATGGTCCTAGGGATCTACAAGAGGAAGAAATGACTCAAATCGACCGCCGGGTAAAAATCCTTCATTCCAAGTCATAGCCCGGGAGAGAGAAGAGAGGCATACCCGGGTGGTGAAGGAGTTGTCGCCGGAGGAGGAACCGCTGGAGAAGTCGTTGAAGAAGACCATGGCAACCCCGGTGGTAGGATGCGAGACAGCGAGAGCGAGGAAGCGGCTATAGCTTAGCAAGGAAGGAAGGAAGGAGGAAACAAGGGAAATGTGACTTGTGGTCGGGGAGAAAAAGGGGGTGTGGAAGGGGGCGGGGGTAGATATTTTGGCGGTAGGCCAAAATGTTGGAAATGTGGAGGGAAACTTTGCGCGCGGTGCCGCCGGACCATTCACTTTGAACGATTGTGTGCATCGCAAACGATTCTTGTGCTTTACGCGCGTGGGATGAGTTTGATAATTCAAAATTTGGTGGAAATTTCCCCAGGTACGTCATTGCATAATTTAACATCGCTTGCTAATTTGGGCACACAAAAGAGCGTACAGCAGGCAGACCACACTTACTGAATAGAGCAATTTTAGTAATTACACAGAGCCAGTTGACCTAAACATTGCTCTAACAAAAGACCGGCATTAAAAAAAAGCCCAAGTATGCATAATTTTAACAAATCCGCCGCCGCGCGGGCCTTTGCATCGCCGGTGTGAGATGACACGTCGATTACTTGTCCTGGCGACATGCCGCCGTTGGTGGACTCTGCGTCCCCCTGCTAAAGTCGACCGCGTCCTCGTCCTCGTCCTCGTCCTTGACGCCGCCCTCAAGGTTGTAGTACTCATAGTAGTGGCTGCGCCAGAGCTCGCGTTGGTACTCCACCGCCGATTCCTCGATGGACGGACTCTTCTCTACCTCGACCTCGGCCACGCACAACTCCTCCTCCCGGCGCTCCTCGATCTCCGCCGCCTCTTGCATCTCCAGCTCCCGCTCGTGACCTCATGAGGAAGCAGGTGCTCCATGGCCACCGCCGCCTTTTCAGACGTGGGTTGCATGCTGGAGTCCGAGGTGGCCTGGAATATCTTAGCGTGTGCATCCTCGATCTTGGCGTGGATGGCCTCGACCCGGGCCAGAGCGACATCACCGGCACGGACGGCAGCTCGAGCGCTCTCGGCGTCTGTAGCCGCCGTCACAGCAGCAGCCATCTCGGCTGCTGCAGCTGCCTTGTCGGCTGCTGCAGACGCCCTCTCGGCGGAAGAGGCCGCGCTCAATGCAGATGCGGCGGCACTCTCGGCGTAGGCGGCCGCACTCTCGACGCAGATGGCGGCGCTCGGGGGGACGCGGCCATCGTACGCGCCTTCATGAAGCATTTCCACGGCGTCATCTTTGCAAGAAGGGGGTGCGGGAATGGGGATCAGGATTCGTGGATTCGGGGGTTGCCAGCACTAGAGCAGACGAGCTGGCGAAGCTTAAGGAGGGAGACTTAAATAGACCCAGATATTTTCATTACAAACGGTTCCTAGAAAACAACTGTGTGTGATGTTGTAGATATTTTTTATTAGCTGTTGAAGAAGAATTTGTAGTAAAGTGCCAACGGATGGTGTTTTAAATGAACGAGAAATTTTGTAGTACTAATACAACTACCATGTCAAATTTTGGAAAAAATTCAGGGGTCATTTGACCTTTTAAGACATTTAAGTGATTTTCTATCCATTTAATGGCCATAATTGAAATTTGAACTACATGTACATGCAACAGCTAACCATAACGGTTTGAAAACTCATATTTCGTGTACTTGTGTGTGATTTAATTCCATGTGCAGTAAATTGGAAGAAATTTTCAAACATATTAGTCTAACGGCTATGACATAATTAAGCATGGAGTGACATGGCATTTTAATTCCAAAAATAAAAAATGATCAGAAAAACATGAAACCTTGGTTGATGTAATGTCATGCCACCAAGATGATGTGGTAAAGAAATTGGCATGTTTGACGAAAGTTTGGACACACACCCCTCACAAAGCGGAGCAACTCACTAGAAGGCTCGTGGTTCCGGGAGGGAACAATGCATGTTTGATGACAAACGGGAGATAGCTTCCTCTTACGGCCTTCAATTTTTTTCTACGTCTAACGTGCACTACTACAACTGTAATGTGAACTTTTTGAAAATTCTAGGGGTCATTTGACCTTTTAAAGATATTTAAGTGATTTTCTAGCCATTTAATGACCGTAATTAAAATTTGAACTACATCTACATGCAACACCTAACCAAAACGGTTTGAAAAATCATATTTGTGTACTTGTGTGTGAGTTAATTCCATCTGCAGTAAACTAGAAGGAATTTTCAAACATATTTGTCTCACGACATGGACACATGCATGCATACGTATGCATGGAGTGACATGGCATTTTAATTCCAAAAAAAATCAGAAACACATGAAACCTTGGTTGATGTAATGTCATGCCACCAAGATGATGTGGTAAAGAAATTGGCATGTTTGACCAAAGTTTGGACACACACCCCTCACAAACCAAAGCAACTCACTAGAAGGCTCGTGGTTCCGAGAGGGAACAATGCATGTTTCATGACGAACGGGAGATAGCTTCATCTTACGGCCTTCAATTTTTTTCTACGTCTAACGTGCACTACTACAATTGTCATGTGGAATTTTGGAAAATTGTAGGGGTCATTTGACCTTTTAAAGACATTTAAGTGATTTTCTAACCATTTAATGACCATAATTCAAATTTGAACCACATCTACATGCAACGCCTAACCAAAACGGTTTGAAAATCATATTTGTGTACTCGTGTGCGAGTTAGTTCCATGTGTAGTAAATTAGAAGGAATTTTCAAACCTATTGGTCTCACGACATGGACACATGCATACGTATGCATGGAGTGACATGGCATTTTACTTCCAAAAATAAAAAAATGATCAGAAAAACATGAAACCTTGGTTGATGTAATGTCATGCCACCAAGATGATGTGGTAAAGAAATTGGCATGTTTGACGAACGTTTGGACACACACCCCTCACAAACCGGAGCAACTCGCAAGAAGGTTCGTGGTTCCGAGAGGGAACAATGCATGTTTGATGACAAACGGGAGATAGCTTCCTCTTACGGCCTTCAAATTTTTCCTACGTTTAACGTGCACTAATACAACTATCGTGTGAAAATTCGGAAAATTTGAGGGGTCATCTGACCTTTTAAAGACATTTAAGTGATTTTCTAACCATTTAATTACCTTAATTCAAATTTGAACTACATCTACATGCAACGCCTAACTATAACAGTTTGAAAAATCATAATTTTTGTGTACTTGTGTGCGAGTTAATTCCATGTGCAGTAAATTAGAAGGAATTTTCAAACATATTGGTCTCAAGGCATGGGCACATGCATGGAGTGCATGCCATGGCATTTTAATTCCAAAAAAATAAAAAATGATCAGAAAACAGGAAACATTGCTTGATTTAATGTCATGTAACCAAGATGATGTGGTAAAAATATTGGCATGTTTGATGAAAGTTTGGACACACACCCCTCACAAACTGGAGCAACTCACTAGAAGGTTCGTGGTTCCGAGAGGGAACAATCCATGTTTGATGACAGACGGGAGATAGCTTCCTCTTACGGCCTTAAAAAAATTTCCTACGTTTAACGTGCACTAATACAACTGTCATGTGAAAATTTGGAAAATTTCAGGGGTCATTTGACCTTTTAAAGACATTTAAGTGATTTTCTAACCGTTTAATGACCGTAATTCAAATTTGAACTACATCGACATGCAATGCCTAACAAAAACGGTTTGAAAAATCATATTTTTGTGTACTTGTGTGCGAGTTAAAAAATCATCAGACGATGTAAATATTCGATGTTCAAAAAAGAAAATGTAAAGATCTGGCAAGACAACCGGCCCCCACACGATTGGCACTCTATCTCGTGGCTCAAGGTTTGGTAGGTGATTGGCGGGGATCATTAATCAGACACGGTTCTGTATTGGAAACCGTCAGCTATTATGTTCAGACACGGATTTTGCTGCAGGAATCGTGTGTAATTCAAGCTACAGTACTCGTAAATTCCGGCGACCGGCATGTGTACTATCCCCGTCGATCTAGATTCCGGCCGCCAATAAATACTACCTTGCTCACGTCGTCCCGCTTGCATTCTCATCTACATCCTCCCCTCGCTGGCCCTCTCTCTCTCTCTCAAATCTCTGCCATGGCGCCGCCAGTCTACCCACGCGCCGACGAGGAGTCGCCGCCCCCCGAGGACGCTCACTCGATTAGCAGCGATGAGGACCCCTACGCGCCGCCTGACGAGGTTGTGCCGGACCCCCCAACTTTGGATTGGTTTTGGGGCCAGTACAATCTTCGTTTGTGGAAGTCGCTGCTGCCGGCTGAGAAAGCCAGGCAAGTGGCATTCAGAAAGGAGATGGCGGAGGAGGAAGCCAGGTACCAGGCGGCCTGTGAAGCCCATGATGCCGCCTGGAAAAAGGAGGTGGCGGAGCTTTGGGGGCAGGCGCGTCGTCGTGCCGAGGAGGTATACGAAGACGGGTACTTCGCGAGGAAGGTCATAAACGCTGGGCGCCTCGTCGCTGTGTGGAGGTGGGCCGATAAGCTCCAACGTGCTACCGACGAGGAGCTCCGGTGGGAGCCCAACGAAATGGCAAGATCAGTCGCGCGTGTCCGCCAGCAAGAGGCAGATCGGTACGTCAAGCGCTGCGAGGCGGAGGAGTCGGAGTACTGCCTCCGCACTGGGAAGACGTCGCACACCAGGGAGCTGCTGGCGAGGGGCTGCAGGAATACTGGCCCCACAAGGGATTATTAGTTTTAGTATTGTTCGTTTTCAATTTTATGCATTGTACCTAGTAGTTAAGTATCATCACGTATATGTGATGATATTATATATATATATATATATATATATATATATTCTATGATGAACTAATGAACAATTAATATATATATATATATTATGAATTCCATTTTCTATCTGTTTTTGTATACTAATTTGAATCTAGTTGTTATCATCCACATATACAGAATGGAAAGCGTATATACACACATTGAAAAAGAACATATAAGAATGAAAAACAGAGTACACACATTGAAACAGAGCAATAAACAGAGCAATACTATGCATGATGGCTGTGAATACATAGCTATCCACGTCGAAACGACTTTTCAAAATAAAACGTGTCCATGAGACCATGACCAGCAGCCCTTGCCTAGGGTAGCTCTTGGCTCTGCCTGAACTCGTGCAGGCGTTCGTCCAAGCGGTCCACACGCTCGCGGTACATCTGGAGCGCGATCTCGAGCTCCAAGTTGGCTATTTCATCGGAGATCACCAGCTCAAGCATGCGACGGCCATGTTCCTCTACTACGCCCAGGTGGACACCTGGGCCAAGGAGGCAGTCGAGCCTACGGACCAGCGCATTGGCATCCAGCGGGCCGCAAACAAGGCGAACGGTGGCACCCATGTGAACGGTGCGGCGGGCGTCCGGTGCAAGTACGGCGCGGCCGGCCTCTGGTGCAAGTACGGCGCTGAGGGCCTCTGCCCACTCCTGGCGATGAATGGGGGTACTGACTGGATGTGTACCCAGCTATGACATCGTGTCGATAGCAGTCAAGCACCGATGGATCCACTCTTACTGTGCTGCGCGACGCGCCTCTCGCTCTGCGGCGCTCCAACGGTCTCGCCGTGCGGCGAGCCGTAGCCTATCGGTGCGGACGCGCCTAGCTTGCTCTGCGGCGCGCCATCGGTCATGTTGTGCGGCGAGCTGCAGCTTGTCGGCGCTGACATGCCTATCTTGATCCGCGGTGCTCAAGCACCATGCGCCAAAGGTCTGCTCAACCCTGGCGATGACGCGCATCACGGTGTCGTCCATCGCGTTGCCGGGGAGCGCCTCGGCCTCGACAGGCCGTGGAGCCTACTCGTTTTCCTCGTCGACGAGGTTGATGGCAGAGCCGGCGCTTTGATGAGTTGGCATGCTTGGAAAAGGTGGATGTGCTACAGGCTGCGCTTGTCGCCTCCGTGCGTCGTGTGCCCCCTATGCGCAATATAGCAGGGTGGCAGGAAACAGGTGAGGAAATGGCGGGAAAAGGTGGCGTGTTCATAAAACGCCATCAATTAATGGAAACTTAGCATCGAGCTAGCACAAGAAGTAGATGATGACCAGATGAACACGGACCACACTAGGGAACCCGTAAGTGATGAATTCATCAATCCCAAACGGTTGAATACTAGCAAGCGTTTGCCCACAACACACACGGCCTATTCCATCACAAACAGGTCGGATGGATCATTTGTATGCCACATATCGCACATTGTCAAAAAGTAATGCGGTAGACCTTCTTTAACATGTGTTAAAAAAACAAGGACCTCGAGGTTAAATTAGCTGAGGGAATGGGGCATTTTGGTCATTTGACCGAAATGACCCATCCTATCTGCTAATTTAACATCGACTCAACTTCCCATCCAGTCACCCATCCGATGGCTGCTCCAGCCTGAGCACACTTAACTTGATAGTTTTCTTACATGAGCTACTGGTGGAACAGCTAGTCCTTGCTGATAGGAATGTCTCTTCGCATCCTTATGGCGTATTCGGATGACCGGCCGGCCCACAATGGCCAATAGATGTTGTGTAGACAGAGCATATCACATACATCTTATTAGAAGCAATCATCTGCGTTATTATCGGTCTTCGCACACATTTCTGATTACAGACTTGTTTGCCGCGTATCACACACATCTTGTTATATTGAACCGTTTCTGTTCTCTTGCCTAATCACAAAGAGTTCATCCGAGTGAACCGTATGCTGTACATCGCACACACCTTGATCGGGCTGACCGTTTCTTTTGTGTTGCCTAATCACAAACAGTTCATTCAAGTGAACCGTATGCTGTACATCGCACACACATTCATTTGGCTGCCCGTTTCTTTTGTTCCTCCTCATCGCAAACAGTTCATTGAGCTGAACCATATGCCCTGCATCGCACACGCAACTAAAATCTGAACCGTGTTTGATGCATCCTCCATCGCAAACGTTTTGCACCTTTTTTGACGGTTATTTTACACCACCGTTTGCGATTATGGCATCGCACACAGTTTCGTCGAAGGGTCTCTGATCGGAGTGTCATGTTAGCAGCATCCTGCAGTAGTGTCATAAGGTGTGGTGGGATGCTTAAAGAGGCAACACACGGCTCCGGGGTGTGGCCCCCCTTCACAGACGGCGATGACACCGAAGTAACGGTCTGTAGTTTTGGTGTTGCATGAATATTCCTGAACAATCGGGGCATGATAAAATCATGATTTTTTTACACGGCGTAGACACATGTGATATAGGATGCGAAGTAATTTTCATATTTTTTGTGATGTAGAAATATCTGACCATTTCCCTTTATGCGGATTGTTCTTCGCATGTCTACGATTGTGATCGGGGGCCTTTGGGGGCTAGAAATTCCACTAAATCTTGCGTTCGGTCCTCTTACATGTTTGGAAGTGTGGTGGCAGGTGTGAACACCTGGCACACGCTCCGGAGTGTGACCTCCTTCGGGGGCTAGCAATGCCACCAAATCTTGCGCTCGGTCCTCTTACATGTCGTTTCTTCCTTATTAATATATTAATTGTTTATTATCTTCTCAATGCAGGTTTGTAAGCATGGGCAAGGGCAAGGATGATGGCACGGGTCTCCTAAGCAAACTCACCTGAAAAGTTACTCGGAGTGGACGAACCCGTATTGTCCCTCCCGATTACTTGAGGATGACACCTCACAGGGAGGTCAAGGGGTTGGGGGAAGTTCCCCTAGAGGAGGACAGGGTGGGGGTATAACCCCTAGAGGAGGATGGGGTCAGAGCAAGAAACTTTGCTCCATGTCCGACATAGGGGGCCGTCTTTGAGGCCCTCCTATGGTGAGGTATTATCTGAGTCTGAGGAGGAGGAGGAGGTTGGCAAGGGGAGGGAGTACGAGGAGGAGGTTCATGAGGACGAGGCAGGCGATGAGGAGGAAGATCAGGGGGAGGATGTTGAGGAGGAGGCACTTACTATACACGGCCCTACGAAGGGCAAGCGAGGAGGGTGGTTGTGAGGAGGGTTGTGGCGGGGAGGGGTTGGCTGCATGGTACTGCGCGACTACCTCGCCTTCCTGCTACCGAGGAACGGAAGTGGCTCCTTGTTCCCATGGGGATAGAGTAAGTGCTTCTTGATCATATTTTGAACACATACTAATATTTTAATTGCACACATGCTAATATTCTGATTCTTTTGCAGCAAATGGAAAGTTGTTGGACAGGGCCATCTTCCAAACAACATCATCACTATCTTGTTGAAGTAGTTTTGGCCGGGGTTGTACAACCCGCAGCCACAGGAGAACCCGGAGCTGCGTGTTTTGGCCACGACCTGGGAGCACTACGAAGCTGCCAGCCTTTCAGGGTACGGGACGACTGCTAAGGCCATGATCAAACGTTTTTGGCCAAGTTCTCTTCAGAACTGTGATTTTAGAGTTTAGTTCATAGTTTATCATGAAAATCACTTAGTTCATAGTTCATAGTTTGCAAACTACATACGGATCTGAATGTTGCAGACCCGCTGACTAAGCCTCTTCCACGAGCAAAACATGATAAGCACCAACACTCCATGGGTGTTAGAATCATTACTGTGTAATCTAGATTATTGACTCTAGTGCAAGTGGGAGACTGAAGGAAATATGCCCTAGAGGCAATAATGAAGTTGTTATTTATATTTCCTTATATCATGATAAATGTTTATTATTCATGCTAAAATTGTATTAATCCGGAAACTTAATACATGTGTGAATACATAGACAAACAGAGTGTCACTAGTATGCCTCTACTTGACTAGCTCGTTAATCAAAGATGGTTAAGTTTCCTAGCCATAGACATGAGTTGTCATTTGATGAACGGGATCACATCATTAGAGAATGATGTGATTGACTTGACCCATTCTGTTAGCTTACCACTTGATCGTTTAGTTTATTGCTATTGCTTCTTCATGACTTATACATGTTCCTATGACTATGAGATTATGCAACTCCCGAATACCGGAGGAACACTTTGTGTGCTATCAAACATCACAACATAACTGGGTGATTATAAAGATGCTCTACAGGTGTCTCCGATGGTGTTAGTTGAGTTGGCATAGATCGAGATTAGGATTTGTCACTCCAATTGTCGGAGAGGTATCTCTGGGCCCTCTCGATAATGCACATCAATATAAGCCTTGCAAGCAATGTGCCTAATGAGTTACTTACGGGATGATGCATTACAGAACGAGTAAACAGACTTGCCGGTAACGAGATTGAGCTAGGTATTGAGATACCAACGATTGAATCTCGGGCAAGTAACATACCGATGACAAAGGAAACAACGTATGTTGTTATGCGGTTTGACCGATAAAGGTCTTCATAGAATATGTAGGAGCCAATATGAGCATCCAGGTTCTGCTATTAGTTATTGACCGGAGACGTGTCTCGGTCATGTCTACATAGTTCTCGAACCCGTAGGGTCCGCACGCTTAACGTTCGATGACGATCGGTATTATGAGTTTATGTGTTTTGATGTACTGAAGGTTGTTCAGAGTCCCGGATGTGATCACGGACATGACGACGAGTCTCGAAATGGTTGAGACATAAAGATTGATATATTGGACGGCTATATTCGGACACCGGAAGTGTTCCGGGTGATTTCGGATAAAACCGGAGTGCCGAAGGGTTACCGAAACCCCCCGGGGAACTAATGGGCCTAGATGGGCCTTAGTGGAGAGAGAGGGGGCGGCCGGGGCAGGCCGCGCCCCCCCTCCCCCTTGAGTCCGAATTGGACTAGGAGGGGGGCGGCGCCCCCCTTTTCCTTCTCCTCTCCCTCTCCTTCCTTCCCCCTCCTAGTAGGACTAGGAAAGGAGGAATCCTACTACTACTAGGAGGAGGATTCCTCCCCTCCTTGGCGTGCCCTAGGGCCGGCCGGCCTCCCCCCTTGCTCCTTTATATATGGGGGCAGGGGGCACCCTAGGACACACAAGTTGACATTGTTTAGCCGTGTGCGGTGCCCCCTCCACAGATTCGACCTCGGTCATATCGTTGTAGTGCTTAGGGGAAGCCCTGCGTCGGTAACTTCATCAACACCGTCACCACGCAGTCGTGCTGACGGAACTCTCCCTCGGCCTCTACTGGATCAAGAGTACGAGGGACGTCACCGAGCTGAACGTGTGCAGATCGCGGAGGTGCCGTACTTCCGGTACTAGGATCGGTTGGATCGCGAAGATGTTCGACTACATCAACCGCGTCACTTGACGCTTCCGCTTACGGTCTACGAGGGTACGTGGACAACACTCTCCCGCTTGTTGTTATGCATCACATAGATCTTGCATGATCGTAGGAATTTTTTTGAAATTACTGCGTTCCCCAATAGTGGCATCCGAGCCAGGTTTATGCGTAGATGTTATATGCACGAGTAGAACACAAAGAGTTGTGGGCGATAATAGTCATACTGCTTACCAGCATGTCATACTTTCATTTGGCGGTATTGTTGGATGAAGCGGCCCGGACCAACATTACGCGTACGCTTACGCGAGACTGGTTCTACCGACGTGCTTTGCACACAAGTGGCTGGCGGGTGTCAGTTTCTCCAACTTTAGCTAAATCGAGTGTGACTACGCCCGGTCCTTGTTGAAGGTTAAAACAGCACATACTTGAGGAAAAATCGTTGTGGTTTTGATGCCTAGGTAAGAACGGTTCTTGCTCAGCCCGTAGCAGCCACGTAAAACTTGCAACAATAAAGTAGATGACGTCTAACTTGTTTTTGTAGGGCATGTTGTGATGTGATATGATCAAGGCTTGATGCTATATTTTATTGTATGAGATGATCATGTTTTGTAACAGAGTTATCGGCAACTGGCACGAGCCATATAGTTGTCGCTTTATTGTATGCAATGCAATCGCCCCGTAATTGTTTTTACTTTATCACTAAGCGGTAGCGATAGTCATAGAAACAATAGTTGGCGAGACGACAACGATGCTACGATGGAGATCAAGGTGTCGCACCGGTGACGAGGGTGATCATGACGGTGCTTTGGAGATGGAGATCAAAGGCACAAGATGATGATGGCCATATCATATCACTATATTGATTGCATGTGATGTTTATCCTTTATGCATCTTATTTTGCTTTGATTAACGGTAGCATTATAAGATGATCCCTCACTCAATTTCAAGGTACAAGTGTTCTCCCTGAGTATGCACCGTTGCGAAAGTTCGTCGTGCCGAGACAGCACCTGATGATCGGGTGTGATAAGCTCAACGTTCACATACAACAGGTGCAAGCCAGTTTTGCATATGCAGAATACTCAGGTTAAACTTGACGAGCCTAGCATATGCAGATATGGCCTCAAAACACTAAGATCGAAAGGTCGAGCGTGAATCATATAGTAGATATGATCAACATAGTGATGTTCACCATTGAAAACTACTCCATCTCACGTGATGATCGGACATGGTTTAGTTGATGTGGATCACGTGATCACTTAGATGATTAGAGGGATGTCTATCTAAGTGGGAGTTCTTAAGTAATATGATTAATTGAACTTTAATTTATCATGAACTTAGTACCTGATAGTATTTTGCATCTCTACGTTGTTGTAGATCAACGGCCCGTGCTACTGTTTCTTTGAATTTTAATGCGTTCCTAGAGAAAGCTAAGTTCAAAGATGATGGTAGCAACTACACGGACTAGGTCCGTAACTTGAGGATTATCCTCATTGCTGCACAGAAGAATTACGTCCTGGAAGCACCGCTAGGTGCAAGACCCGCTGTAGGAGCTGCTGCTGATGTTGTGAATGTCTGGCAGAGCAAAGCTGATGACTACTCGATAGTTCAGTGTGCCATGCTTTACGGCTTAGAACCGGGACTTCAAAGACGTTTTGAACATCATGGAGCATATGAGATGTTCCAGGAGTTGAAGTTAATATTTCAAGCAAATGCCCGGATTGAGAGATATGAAGTCTCCAATAAGTTCTATAGCTGCAAAATGGAGGAGAATAGTTCTGTCAGTGAACATATACTCAAAATGTCTGGGTATAACAATCACTTGATTCAACTGGGAGTTAATCTTCCTCGTGATAGTGTGATTGACAGAATTCTTCAATCACTGCCACCAAGCTACAAGAGCTTCGTGATGAACTATAATATGCAAGGGATGAACAAGAGAATTCCCGAGCTCTTCGCGATGCTAAAGGCTGCGGAGGTAGAAATCAAGAAGGAGCATCAAGTGTTGATGGTCAACAAGACCACCAGTTTCAAGAAAAAGGGTAAAGGGAAGAAGGGGAACTTCAAGAAGAATGGCAAGCAAGTAGCTGCTCAAGTGAAGAATCCCAAGTCTGGACCTAAGCCTGAGACTGAGTGCTTCTACTGCAAAGGGACTGGTCACTGGAAGCGGAACTGCCCCAAGTATTTGGCGGATAAGAGGATGGCAAGGTGAACAAAGGTATATGTGATATACATGTTATTGATGTGTACCTTACTAATGCTCGCATTAGTACCTGGGTATTTGATACTGGTTCTGTTGCTAATATTTGCAACTCGAAATAGGGACTACGG
The DNA here is from genome assembly GCF_018294505.1 of Triticum aestivum. NCBI lineage: Eukaryota > Viridiplantae > Streptophyta > Magnoliopsida > Poales > Poaceae > Triticum > Triticum aestivum. The sequence continues at coordinate 430,477,019 of NC_057811.1, forward strand.
ATTAAGCAAAGATTGGCTAAGGACGAGGTGACGATGCGCGTGGGAAATGGTTCCAAAGTCGATGTGATCGCCGTCGGTATGCTACCTCTACATCTACCTTCGGGATTAGTTTTAGACCTGAATAATTGTTATTTGGTGCCAGCTTTAAGCCTGAACATTATATCTGGATCTTGTTTGATGCGAGACGGTTATTCATTTAAATCTTAGAATAATGGTTGTTCTATTTATATGAGTAATATCTTTATGGTCATGCACCCTTGAAAAGTGGTCTATTTTTGTTGAATCTCGATAGTAGTGACACACATATTCATAATATTGAAGCCAAAAGATGCAGAGTTGATAATGATAGTGCAATTTATTTGTGGCACTGCCGTTTGGGTCATATTGGTGTAAAGCGCATGAATAAACTCCATTCTGATGGACTTTTGGAATCACTTGATTATGAATCACTTGGTACTTGCGAACCATGCCTCATGGGAAAGACGACTAAAACTCCGTTCTCCGGAACAATGGAGCGAGCAACAGATTTGTTGGCAATCATACATACTGATGTATGTGGTCCGATGAATATTGAGGCTCGCGGCGGGTATCGTTATTCTCTCACCTTCACAAATGATTTGAGTAGATATGGGTATATCTACTTGATGAAACATAAGTCTGAAACATTTGAAAAGTTCAAAGAATTTCAGAGTGAAGTGGAAAATCATCGTAACAAGAAAATAAAGTTTCTGCGATCCGATTGTGGAGGAGAATATTTGAGTTACGATTTTGGTCTTCATTTGAAACAATGCGGAATAGTTTCACAACTCACGCCACCCGGAACACCACAACACAATGGTGTGTCCGAACGTCGTAACCACACTTTATTAGATATGGTGCGATCTATGATGTCTCTTACTGATTTACCGCTATCATTTTGGGGTTATGCTTTAGAGACAGCTGCATTCACGTTAAATAGAGCACCATCTAAATCCGTTGAGACGACACCTTATGAACTGTGGTTTGGCAAGAAACCCAAGTTGTCGTTCCTTAAAGTTTGGGGCTGCGATGCTTATGTGAAAAAACTTCAACCTGATAAGCTCGAACCCAAATTGGAGAAATGTGTATTCATAGGATACCCAAAGGAGACTGTTGGGTACACCTTCTATCACAGATCAGAAGGCAAGACATTCGTTGCCAAGAATGGATCCTTTCTAGAGAAGGTGTTTCTCTCGAATGAAGTGAGTGGGAGGAAAGTAGAACTTGATGAGGTAACTGTACCTACTCCCTTATTGGAAAGTAGTTCATCACAAAAATCAGTTCCTCTGATTCCTACACCAATTAGTGAGGAAGCTAATGATGATGATCATGTAACTTCAGATCAAGTTACTACTGAACCTCGTACGTCAACCAGAGTAAGATCCGCACCAGAGTGCTACGGTAATCCTGTTCTGGAGGTCATGTTACTTGACCATGACGAACCTACGAACTATGACGAAGCGATGATGATCCCAGATTCCGCGAAATGGCTTGAGGCCATGAAATCTGAGATGGGATTGTGGCACCCCGATCCGCATGGAGCAGGGGGCCTTCGCACGTCAGCCCAGGATAACACCTGACGCACGACAGGTCCATAATACAGCATTCCAGGTACAAAAATATTCATCAAATACATGTATATGAGATTACATCATTGATGAATACAATTATCTGGCATAGCCCTAAGGCTATTAAATGACAGCGGAAGTCTGATAAAAATGGCGGCGGAAGTCTTGGTTTAGCAGCATAACAACTCTGGCTGGGCTCCACAACTCACAGGACTGGCAAGATTACGGCCTAGCACGACGGATCAAGCGAGCAATACGGGTACGACCTACAAAACTGGCATGACACGCCAGGTCAGTACATTGAATGTACTTGCAAGACAACCAAATACATAGCATCCAAACAAGCTGCAGACAAAGCAAGAACCGAGCACATGCAACACCCTATCTCATATCAATTACTAAACATGGCATGATAAAAATCAACTAAGCATGAACAAAATCATAACATCTACTAACATGGCAATGACATGGCATATCAGAACATGATTATAACATTGTAATAGCAAAACATAGAATTTTATCTCAATCATGGCATAACTTAACATGTCAATCAAAGCATAGCATGGCATCAAGAAACTATGCTGAAAATAAACTAGCAATAGTATCCAATGCAGACATTGCATGTTAACATTATGCAATCATCTTCTGTTCTATCATGGTTCTTTAAATGCAAATAATGATATATTATTCTAGCAATGCAACCAAACTTGTGCACCGAGTCCCTCGGACTCTCTTATCAACTGTGATCATCTCTGGATCACAAACACACCACCAAAGAGGTCTTTCTCAAGAACAACTCGTGATCCTTACGGCGATCACAACCACGACCAACACTTGGTCTCCAACCGTGATCCTTACGGCGATCACAACCACGACCAATATTTGGCCCGTGATCCTTACGGCGATCACAACCACTTATCTCATCATCAAAATGTCGTCGTGACTCCTCACGACTATCTCATAGTTCAAGTTACCATATTCTTTTTATCACATATTTATTTACCAACTTAATTATTTTGGTTTGTCCTCCATCTCGACCAAAACCTGATAGTGGGACCGACTACGAACTTATGCCCACGACCGATGACGGGGCTATCGATAGATTGAATACACTCTGCAGAGGTAGCACACTGTACCCACACCACGGAACCCATGGCCTCGTCATCCCACTCGGGTGGACCAACGGCATTCCGACGAAACCAACCTACTGCCATGACGCTCTCCCGGCCACTCCGACCCAATCCCCAACGGGCTGGTCCTGGGTGGCCCCGTGTCTACCAAAGACACCCCGACCACCGTCGTGGTCAACTCCCACTTGGGGATTGGTACCAAAAATCTCAAAAACGAGCACACAAGGTTATGTCCGCTTACCTGATCAGGGTAAGCACACCCATAACCTTCCCTAGTGGGAGGCACCGGCGAGAGGTCACGACAATAGCTCGCATTAAGGCCTCCCATGAGGCAAATGTGGCTGCACTGAAAAAGTTCGGTTTGGCGGCACTATGACTCGATCCCATCGATGACGGAGGAGGTTTGTTATTATTAAGTCATTTTATTTCCTTCTCCATCATCATGAACATATTTAACATGAGTGCAACATGCCGCATACAAATGCACGAACAAAATATTGAACTCCTCAAGTGCACAACTATAACATAAAGGACACGACAATAGTATATCAACGGTGCATTACAATCCTCATAACAGTTTATAACGATGACATGCAAATAAAGTAGAGTAGTGGCATGGCATTATTAATAATAACATTCTAATTAACATGGCAAAGGTATCATGAAACACAAGCATGCAAGATAGGCATGAAGAAATAACTGCCGATGAAAACGATATAAAACAACTACAACTACACACACACAAGGTGCAAGCAAAGTCAACATGCAAGTTCGGGGCTCATGATAAGAGGTTGGCTTGCCTGGGGGTCGACAAATACTCCGGGAAGAAGTGCAAAACGATCGCGGAAAGATTTGCCGGAAACAGTTCTCTCTCGGAGGAGGCTATTTACGGTCAAGGGCAAAATGGTCATTTTCACTGTGTGAAAATATTATGAAAATTACATCAACGGAACGGGCTCGACGAAACGAAGACGTGGGCACTGGAATCACCTTATTCAGAGTTACGGGTAAAAAGATACGGACGTTTAAAGCTCAGGGACTAGTCTGTAAAAATACTTCTACAAACAGGTCCCTGGTAGTTTAAACCGAACGTGTCTTTTCTGAAAATACATTTTCCAGAGAGGGAAACGTATTCCCGACCGAAGGACAGGAAAAATGCGCTTTCTGAGATTGAAAACGCACTTTCCAGAAATGCGCTTTCGCGCGGGGAAAGCGGCGTCGCGGCTGGGGCGCCGCCACTTATCCACGCTGGCACTAGGCCAGGCCCTTCGGTCGCCGACAGGTGGGGCCGCGCGAGGAGGGGCCCACCTGGCCTGGCTTCTTCCTCCTCCGGCTCGGGAGCGAGCGAGGCCGAGGGAGGAGATCGCCTCGACGGCGATTGCCGGCGCGTCCGGCCACCTCTCAAGGCACACGACCTACCCAGAAGATCAGGGCGGACAGACGCATTGGATGGCGGTCTCCGTTGCCGACGAGAGGCGCTGCAGAGAGAGTAGCAAGGCCCGTGGCGGAGGGGAGCTTCGGTCGCTGGCGAAGAGGGCGCTCCGGTGGGGGAGATGGGAGGCCGAGGCTACGAAGCGTCTCTCCGGAGCATGGGGGATGCGATGGTGGTGGAGGAACGGCGAGGGGAGCTCGGGATCACCGGAATCGAGCGAGACCCGAGGCGGCGACTATGGCGATGGTGGAGGTCGAGGAGCGACTCCGGGGACGAGAGGAGGGGTTGGGGAGGCGTAGAGAGGTGGGGACAGGCTGCTGATGGTCTCCAGAGGCTCGAGGGAGGGCTATTTATAGCCGGGGCAAGGAGGGCAGGAGGTGGCACGCGGCGGGCGACGTGTTCGCGCGTCGGCGACGGCGCAGTGTCGGCAGGCGCGGCCAAGGCCCACGGGAAGGCGACGAGGGGGAAGTGGATGAGCGCCAGAGATTCACGGAATCGAGCAAAGCTCGCAGACGAGAGGAGGAAATGGACAGGGGCAAGGAAGAAGACGATGGCCACAGTGGCGTACTGTTTGGTCCTTGGCATGGCTCGCCAGAGAAGAAAACGAAGGGGGCCAGAGGTCCAGAGGGTAGACGACGACAAGGGGGAGCTGTTGGGCATTAATGGCGAGGCCAGAGACGGTCGGGGCAGCGATGCCGACACGAACAGTGGCTAGACCACCGTTTTGGCTGGCTGCCCACGTAGTCACCACTGGCATGGCGCGCTCTGGGGTTTTTACTGATGTAAGTTCATGTCTACCGCGAAGTCCTTCCAGAGTGGAGTATTACCATGGTGAAAGATCGGGCAGAGACAAATGGAGGTGAGTGAAACAAGCTCCACAAGTTTGCTGTTGCAAACTTGGCAACATCCTAGAGATTAAACCAGAGAGGTTAAATGGTAAACTTGATGTCCGGGAGGCTTGGGGTAGAAAGGACTACGGTCCTGGGAGTTTTGAGGTAAAATGGACAACTATTTACCATAGTTGCTGTACAACCACCAAAACTGACCCAGAAACTTAATCATGATGAAACACTCACTAGGAGTGATGGATTGGGCTATAACTTGGCAAAGCGTGATGATTTGAACATACCATGATGTTGTAAAAAGTTCATACCAAATGGACTCACCAAAATGGTACTTCCTTCACAGCTATCATTTCTGTCCAAAAACTTCAGAAAAATCCTCAGGGCAATTGGTCAAGTGAAATGAGCCACAATCTTGTGGAGATAGGTTATATGAGTAGGAGTAGGCCTGGAAACATTATCAGCCATAATGGAGCAAGATAAAATACACTTGCGTCACAAACTAAAAATTTGGACAGAAAATAAGAATTGCTCCTGTGCTCACATAGTTCAATGAAATGAACTGAATTTGGGTGGAGGATAATGATTTGAGATACTTGAGAGGATGGAAAAGTTTCATCCCCTTTGGAAACGCTATGAAGCTACTTCCTTCACAAACTTGTGTTCTGGTGAGAAACTTTGAAAAATTGCACAGGGAGCTAAGGTGAATGGATTGAGCTCATCTTTGGTATCCATGGGTTATTTAATAATGTTAAACACCCTGCCAAATTGCAGCTCAATTGGACTTATCAATAAAGCACTTCCTTTGCAAAATTTCAGAGAAGGCAGAAACTTGCATTGGATCATGTGCCAAATTTTGAACTGTGGAATCATGATATTAGGATGGAACTAGTGATTATATAGCAAGGACAAGCTCCACAATTTATGTGGGAATTTTATCTGCTATAAAAATAGTAGTTCCTTTGGAAATTGGCAGAAATGCAATATTGGCATTAAATAGGAAAAGGCAATTTTCCATATTTAAGTATGGCCAATATACTTGCCAGAGCTTGCATTAGGCATAAGCATCAACTCCAGCAATTCTCATGAATTTAGGAGATGGCTAGATATGCCTTTGGATTTTATTCCTCGGAAAGGCAAGAAAAGGAATAAATCATAATTCAAAAATATGCATTGGACTTAGCAATATTTTTGCATATCCAAGGTTAAGAAAGATAGGATGATCTCTGGGATCAATTGGGAGGATCAACAGAACAAGGAAAATGGTGGTTCAATTTTGGGGCTGTTACAACTCTTCCCCCCTTAAAAAGAAATCTCGTCCTCGAGATTTCTAGGGTTACAGCACAAACGAAAGAATAACAACTCCAGAGAAAAACCTCGGGGTTAATTTTTAACCCTTTGGTTAAATTCAAACGAGTTGCGGGCACCGAGAAAAAAAATTGCGGATTCCTCCACGAAACGTAGGTGTCGAGGTAGAATCAAGGGTGAAACCTGTATCGGGGTAGATGTACTGGATCGAGTGAAATAAAGTTGGCAGTGTTCCTCCGGAAAGGAAATCGGGAGAAAGAATTGGAGAAGAGGAATTTCCAGACGGAAATACCTCTGCGAGGATCTGGATTTGAAAATCCGGCACACGGTGTATGCACAGATAAATAGGGGTATGTGACTTTGCATCTCCCCGAGTACTGCCCGAATGTACTCGTGGGTGAACCAGGTATGCGTGCAGTATGCAGAAAAATCTAAACTAGCAAACAGACAGAGGCAATAAACATGCAACGGAAAACACACCAGGCAAAATCATTCTACGGTGTTTTAATGCTAGTGGGTATATGTACTCCTGGTATACATATACCTAAACCAGCGCGCATTTTATTATAGACTCGAGACGAGTCAGGGTTAATTTAGTGTATGTGGTCTACTAATTAAAATCTTGTTAGCAACACAGTGTCAACCCTGTCAAACATTTCTGCTTGACAGAGAGACAAGCAAAAACAACACAAAAACAAAAGCACAAAAACATACATAGAACACAGCATACGGACTACAACAGTACCAGCAGACAACAGATCACGAACGCGCTACGCGCTAAACGAAGCAACTCATCTAGGGATACATAGTTCTACCCTCATATCGAGGATGAACCGTCAGACTGATCATCTTACTGCTTGACTGAGGTCATGCAGAGGATTTGCCTTGCTGGGGCTCTCCGGGAGGATGAAGACTGAGCCAATCTCCATCTTCATCGTCCGACAGCACTATGGGTTGGGGTTCGGCTGCTGGGGGTGTGGCTGAAATTGATCCGAGCAAATGCTGCTGGTGGATCTGTAAAAGAGCCTTGTCGAGGGTGACAATGTTGGGTCTAGGCCACAACACGGGTTGAGAGGACAGCACTGGTTCGGATGGCGTTGGACAAATGACTTCAGATGCGAATTTATGAGCCTCACGGTAAGCTTCCTTGACGACTCGCACCGCATCGTTGTCCAGAGTTCGAAACTCGGCAAGCATCTGGGAAATCATCATCCCCTGGGCGGTAATATACTGCACCAGGCGAGCGATTGCGGGGTCATCTCCTTGGCTAGCGGGAGAAGGCTGCATTCCTACCTCTATCACAATGGGGTAGAAGCAGAAATCACGCCTTGCTGCCATATGCGGGTATCTGGTTCGGAGGTGAAGCATTGCCTCCACAGCAGCGGCCTGAATGGCTAAATCAGAGGTAGGCATAGCTCTACCCTGAAAAACCAACGGCCGGCCATCCGCTGCTAGGCTGATGCACACACTTGCATCGAAGCGATGAAGGTGAGGGACGGGTGATGATTGGAACACCAGGTAATCGGGGCTAGCCTTACAGCCAAAGGCTTTGGTGAGCATCTCAGCAAGAAGGGGTGGAAAGCCGGGGTGGTTGACGGCACCGGTGCGGGTGTGAAACTTGGGAGCTTTGAAGGTGCCAGTCATGGCTGGAGTGCTACTAGCTAGGCTTCTCTGCAGGGACATGGCTGACTGAGGGGTGAGCGATACGGCGAGCGGAAAGGGGGCTTTTATAGGCAGCTATGCGAGACATGCCCGCATGGTGTGGCCCCTTTCCCTTAATGGCGAAGGGTGAGCAGTGTGGCCAACCCGAAAGGATATGGTTGCTATTCACGCCATGGATAACTAGGCGGGGACAGCGGGGTGAGGACGTGTCGGTCCCGACTGCGCCACCTGTTGATTAACAGTGGCCATGCCGAATGCCAGGGATGGGTCAAATCCCTTAGGGCCATTACTGGTTAATGGTAGCGGTGATCTAATACTAGGATAACCTATGCCAGCCTGGCTGCTCTGATACCATGCCCTGTGGCACCCCGATCCGCATGGAGCAGGGGGCCTTCGCACGTCAGCCCAGATAACACCTGACGCACGACAGGTCCATAATACAGCATTCCAGGTACAAAAATATTCATCAAATACATGTATATGAGATTACATCATTGATGAATACAATTATCTGGCATAGCCCTAAGGCTATTAAATGACAGCGGAAGTCTGATAAAAATGGTGGCGGAAGTCTTGGTTTGGCAGCATAACAACTCTGGCTGGGCTCCACAACTCACAGGACTGGCAAGATTACGGCCTAGCACGATCGATCAAGCGAGCAATACGGGTACGACCTACAAAATTGGCATGACATGCCAGGTCAGTACATTGAATGTACTTGCAAGACAACCAAATACATAGCATCCAAACAAGCTGCAGACAAAGCAAGAACCGAGCGCATGCAACACCCTATCTCATATCAATTACTAAACATGGCATGATAAAAATCAACTAAGCATGAACAAAATCATAACATCTACTAACATGGCAATGACATGGCATATCAGAACATGATTATAACATTGTAATAGCAAAACATAGAATTTTATCTCAATCATGGCATAACTTAACATGTCAATCAAAGCATAGCATGGCATCAAGAAACTATGCTGAAAATAAACTACTAATAGTATCCAATGCAGACATAGCATGTTAACATTATGCAATCATCTTCTGTTCTATCATGGTTCTTTAAATGCAAATAATGATATATTATTCCAGCAATGCAACCAAACTTGTGCACCGAGTCCCTTAGACTCTCTTATCAACTGTGATCATCTCTGGATCACAAACACACCACCAAAGTGGTCTTTCTCAAGAACAACTCGTGATCCTTACGGCGATCACAACCACGACCAACACTTGGTCTCCAACCGTGATCCTTACGGCGATCACAACCACGACCAATATTTGGCCCGTGATCCTTACGGCGATCACAACCACGACCAATATTTGGCCCGTGATCCTTACGGCGATCACAACCACTTATCTCATCATCAAAATATCGTCGTGACTCCTCACGACTATCTCATAGTTCAAGTTACCATATTCTTGTTATCACATATTTATTTACCAACTTAATTATTTCGGTTTGTCCTCCATCTCGACCAAGACCTGATAGTGGGACCTACTACGAACTTATGCCCATGACCGAGGACGCGGCTATCGATAGATTGAATACACTCTGCAGAGGTAGCACACTGTACCCACACCACGGAACCCATGGCCTCGTCATCCCAATCGGGTGGACCAACGGCATTCCGACGAAACCAACCTACTGCCATGACGCTCTCCCGGCCACTCAGACCCAATCCCCAACGGGCTGGTCCTGGGTGGCCCCGTGTCTACCAAAGACACCCCGACCACCGGCATGGTCAACTCCCACTCAAAAACGAGCACACAAGGTTATGTCTGCTTACCTGATCAGGGTAAGCACGCCCATAACCTTCCCTAGTGGGAGGCACCGGCGAGAGGTCACGACAATAGCTCGCATTAAGGCCTCCCATGAGGCAAATGTGGCTGCACTGAAAAAGTTCGGTTTGGCGGCACTATGACTCGATCCCATCGATGACGGAGGAGGTTTGTTATTATTAAGTCATTTTATTTCCTTCTCCATCATCATGAACATATTTAACATGAGTGCAACATGCCGCATACAAATGCACGAACAAAATATTGAACTCCTCAAGTGCACATTTATAACATAAAGGACACGACAATAGTATATCAACGGTGCATTACAATCCTCATAACAGTTTATAACGATGACATGCAAATAAAGTAGAGTAGTGGCATGGCATTATTAATAATAACATTCCAATTAACATGGCAAAGGTATCATGAAACACAAGCATGCAAGATAGGCATGAAGAAATAACTGCCGATGAAAACGATATAAAACAACTGCAACTACACACACACACACAAGGTGCAAGCAAAGTCAACATGCATGTTCAGGGCTCATGATAAGAGGTTGGCTTGCCTGGGGGTCGACAAATACTCCGGGAAGAAGTGCGAAACGATCGCGAAAAGATTTGCCGGAAACAGTTCTCTCTCGAAGGAGGCTGTTTGCGGTCAAGGGCAAAATGGTCATTTTAACTGTGCGAAAATATTATGAAAATGACATCAACGGAACGGGCTCGACGAAACGAAGACGTGGGCGCTGGAATCACCTTATTCGGAGTTACGGGTAAAAAGATACGGACGTTTAAAGCTCAGGGACTAGTCTGTAAAAATACTTCTACAAACAGGTCCCTGGTAGTTTAAATAGAACGTGTCTTTTCTGAACATACGTTTTCCAGAGAGGGAAACGTATTCCCGGCCGAAGGAGAGGGAAAATGCGCTTTCTGAGATTGAAAACGCACTTTCCAGAAATGCTCTTTCGCGCGGGGAAAGCGGCGTCGTGGCGGGCGCGCCGCCACCTATCCACGCTGGCACTGGGCCAGGACCTTCGGTCGCCGACAGGTGGGGCCGCGCGAGGAGGGGCCCGCCTGGCCTGGCTTCTTCCTCCTCGGGCTCGGGAGCGAGCGAGGCCGAGGGAGGAGATCGCCTCGACGGCGATTGCCGGCGCGTCCGGCCCCCTCTCGAGGCGCACGACCTACCCAGAAGATCAGGGCGGAGAGACGCATTGGATGGTGGTCTCCGTTGCCGACAAGAGGCACTGCATAGAGAGCAGCAAGGCCCGCGGCGGAGGGGAGCTTCAGTCGCCGGCGAAGAGGGCGCTCCGGTGGGGGAGATGGGAGGCCGAGGCTACGGAGCGTCTCGCCGGAGCATGGGGGATGCGATGGTGGTGGAGGAACGGCGAGGGGAGCTCGGGATTACCGGAATCGAGCGAGACCCGAGGCGGCGACTATGGCGACGGTGGAGGTCCAGGAGCGACTCCAGGGACGAGAGGAGGGGTTGGGGAGGCGTAGAGAGGTGGGGAGAGGCTACTGATGGTCTCCAGAGGCTCGAGGGAGGGCTATTTATAGCCGGGGCAAGGAGGGGAGGAGGTGGCACGCGGCGGGCGACGTGTCCGTGCGTCGGCGACGGCGCGGTGTCGGCAGGCGCGGCCAAGGCCCACGGGAAGGCAACGAGGGGGGAGTGGACGAGCGCCAAAGAGTCACGGAATCGAGCAAACCTCGCGGACGAGAGGAGGAAATGGACAGGGGCGAGGAAGAAGACGATGGCCACAGTGGCGTACTGTTTGGTCCTTGGCATGGCTCGCCGGAGAAGAAAACGTAGGGGGCCAGAGGTCCAGAGGGAAGACGACGTCGAGGGGGAGCTGGTGGGCATTAATGGCGACGCCAGAGACGGTCGGGGCAGCGATGCCGACGCGAACAGTGGCTAGACCACCGTTTTGGCTGGCTGCCCATGTAGTCACCACTGGCATGGCACGCTCTGTGGTTTTTACTGATGTAAGTTCATGTCTACCGCGAAGTCCTTCCAGAGTGGAGTATTACCATGGTGAAAGATCGGGCAGAGACAAATGGAGATGAGTGAAACAAGCTCCACAAGTTTGCTGTTGCAAACTTGGCAACATCCTAGAGATTAAACCAGAGAGGTTAAATGGTAAACTTGATGTCCGGGAGGCTTGGGGTAGAAAGGACTACGGTCCTGGGAGTTTTGAGGTAAAATGGACAACTATTTACCAGAGTTGCTGTACAACCACCAAAACTGACCCAGAAACTTAATCATGATGAAACACTCACTAGGAGTGATGGATTGGGCTATAACTTGGCAAAGCCTGATGATTTGAACATACCATGATGCTGTAAAAATTTCATACCAAATGGACTCACCAAAATGGTACTTCCTTCACAGCTATCATTTTTGTCCAAAAACTTCAGAAAAATCCTCAGGGCAATTGGTCAAGTGAAATGAGCCACAATCTTGTGGAGATAGGTTATATGAGTAGGAGAAGGCCTGGAAAAATTATCAGCCATAATGGAGCAAGATAAAATACACTTGCGTCACAAACTAAAAATTTGGACAGAAAACAAGAATTGCTCCTGTGCTCACATAGTTCAATGAAATGAACTGAATTTGGGTGGAGGATAATGATTTGAGATACTTGAGAGGATGGAAAAGTTTCATCCCCTCTGGAAACGCTATGAAGGTACTTCCTTCACAAACTTGTGTTCTGGTGAGAAACTTTGAAAAATTGCACAGGGAGCTAAGGTGAATGGATTGAGCTCATCTTTGGTATCCATGGGTTATTTAATAATGTTAAACACCCTGCCAAATTGCAGCTCAATTGGACTTATCAATAAAGCACTTCCTTTGCAAAATTTCAGAGAAGGCAGAAACTTGCATTGGATCATGTGCCAAATTTTGAACTGTGGAATCATGATATTAGGATGGAACTAGTGATTATATAGCAAGGACAAGCTCCACAATTTATGTGGGAATTTTATCTGCTATAAAAATAGTAGTTCCTTTGGAAATTGGCAGAAATGCAATATTGGCATTAAATAGGAAAAGGCAATTTTCCATATTTAAGTATGGCCAATATACTTGCCAGAGCTTGCATTAGGCATAAGCATCAACTCCAGCAATTCTCATGAATTTAGGAGATGGCTAGATATGCCTTTGGATTTTATTCCTCGGAAAGGCAAGAAAAGGAATAAATCATAATTCAAAAATATTGCATTGGACTTAGCAATATTTTTGCATATCCAAGGTTAAGAAAGATAGGATGATCTCTGGGATCAATTGGGAGGATCAACAGAACAAGGAAAATGGTGGTTCAATTTTGGGGCTGTTACAACTCTTCCCCCCTTAAAAAGAAATCTCGTCCTCGAGATTTCTAGGGTTACAGCACAAACGAAAGAATAACAACTCCAGAGAAAAACCTCGGGGTTAATTTTTAACCCTTTGGTTAAATTCAAACGAGTTGCGGGCACCGAGAAAAAAAATTGCGGATTCCTCCACGAAACGTAGGTGTCGAGGTAGAATCAAGGGTGAAACCTGTATCGGGGTAGATGTACTGGATCGAGTGAAATAAAGTTGGCAGTGTTCCTCCGGAAAGGAAATCGGGAGAAAGAATTGGAGAAGAGGAATTTCCAGACGGAAATACCTCTGCGAGGATCTGGATTTGAAAATCCGGCACACGGTGTATGCACAGATAAATAGGGGTATGTGACTTTGCATCTCCCCGAGTACTGCCCGAATGTACTCGTGGGTGAACCAGGTATGCGTGCAGTATGCAGAAAAATCTAAACTAGCAAACAGACAGAGGCAATAAACATGCAACGGAAAACACACCAGGCAAAATCATTCTACGGTGTTTTAATGCTAGTGGGTATATGTACTCCTGGTATACATATACCTAAACCAGCGCGCATTTTATTATAGACTCGAGACGAGTCAGGGTTAATTTAGTGTATGTGGTCTACTAATTAAAATCTTGTTAGCAACACAGTGTCAACCCTGTCAAACATTTCTGCTGACAAGCAAAAACAACACAAAAACAAAAGCACAAAAACATACATAGAACACAGCATACGGACTACAACAGTACCAGCAGACAACAAAACACGAACGCGCTATGCGCTAAACGAAGCAACTCATCTAGGGATACATAGTTCTACCCTCATATCGAGGATGAACCGACAGACTGATCATCTTACTGCTTGACTGAGGTCATGCAGAGGATTTGCCTTGCTGGGGCTCTCTGGGAGGACGAAGACTGAGCCAATCTCCATCTTCATCATCCGACAGCACTTGGGTTGGGGTTCGGCTGCTGGGGGTGTGGCTGAAATTGATCCGAGCAAATGCTGCTGGTGGATCTGTAAAAGAGCCTTGTCGAGGGTGACGATGTTGGGTCTAGGCCACAACACGGGTTGAGAGGACAGCACTGGTTCGGATGGCGTTGGACAAATGACTTCAGATGCAAATTTATGAGCCTCACGGTAAGCTTCCTTGACGACTCGCACCGCATCGTTGTCCAGAGTTCGAAACTCGGCAAGCATCTGGGAAATCATCATCCCCTGGGCGGTAATATACTGCACCAGGCGAGCGATTGCGGGGTCATCTCCTTGGCTAGCGGGAGAAGGCTGCATTCCTACCTCTATCACAATGGGGTAGAAGCAGAAATCACGCCTTGCTGCCATATGCGGGTATCTGGTTCGGAGGTGAAGCATTGCCTCCACAGCAGCGGCCTGAATGGCTAAATCAGAGGTAGGCATAGCTCTACCCTGAAAAACCAACGGCCGGCCATCCGCTGCTAGGCTGATGCACACACTTGCATCGAAGCGATGAAGGTGAGGGACGGGTGATGATTGGAACACCAGGTAATCGGGGCTAGCCTTACAGCCAAAGGCTTTGGTGAGCATCTCAGCAAGAAGGGTGGAAAGCCGAGGTGGTTGACGGCACCGGTGCGGGTGTGAAACTTGGGAGCTTTGAAGGTGCCAGTCATGGCTGGAGTGCTACTAGCTAGGCTTCTCTGCAGGGACATGGCTGAGTCCTATGGTAATCCTGTTCTGGAGGTCATGTTACTTGACCATGATGAACCTACGAACTATGAGGAAGCGATGATGAGCCCAGATTCCGCGAAATGGCTTGAGGCCATGAAATCTGAGATGGGATCCATGTATGAGAACAAAGTGTGGACTTTGGTTGACTTGCCCGATGATCGGCAAGCCATAGAGAATAAATGGATCTTCAAGAAGAAGACTGACGCTGACGGTAATGTTACTGTCTACAAAGCTCGACTTGTTGCGAAAGGTTTCCGACAAGTTCAAGGAGTTGAGTACGATGAGACCTTCTCACCCATAGCGATGCTTAAGTCCGTCTAAATCATGTTAGTAATTGCTGCATTTTATGATTATGAAATTTGGCAAATGGATGTAAAGACTGCATTCCTGAATGGATTTCTGGAAGAAGAGTTGTATATGATACAACCCAAAGGTTTTATCGATCCAAAGGATGCTAACAAAGTGTGCAAGCTCCAGTGATCCATCTATGGACTGGTACAAGCATCTCGGAGTTGGAATAAACGTTTTGATAGTGTGATCAAAGCATATGGTTTTATACATACTTTCGGAGAAGCCTGTATTTACAAGAAAGTGAGTGGGAGCTCTGTAGCATTTCTAATATTATATGTGGATGACATATTGTTGATTGGAAATGATATAGAATTTCTGGATAGCATAAAAGGATACCTGAACAAGAGTTTTTCAATGAAAGACCTTGGTGAAGCTACTTATATACTGGGCATCAAGATCTATAGAGATAGATCAAGACGCTTAATTGGACTTTCACAAAGCACATACCTTGATAAAGTTTTGAAGAAGTTCAAAATGGATCAAGCAAAGAAAGGTTTCTTTCCTGTCTTACAAGGTGTGAAGTTGACTCAGACTCAATGCCCGACCACTGCAGAAGATAGAGAGAAAATGAAAGTTGTTCCCTATGCTTCAGCCATAGGCTCTATCATGTATGCAATGCTGTGTACCAGACCTGATGTGTGCGTTGCTATTAGTTTAGGAGGGAGGTACCAAAGTAATCCAGGAGTGGATCACTGGACAGCAGTCAAGAACATCCTGAAATACCTGAAAAGGACTAAGGATATGTTTCTCGTTTATGGAGGTGACAAAGAGCTCGTCGTAAATGGTTACGTCGATGCAAGTTTTGACACTGATCCGGATGATTCTAAGTCACAAACCGGATACGTATTTATATTGAACGATGGAGCTGTCAGTTGGTGCAGTTCTAAGCAAAGCGTCATGGCGGGATCTATGTGTGAAGCGGAATACATAGCTACTTCGAAAGGAGCAAATGAAGGAGTCTGGATGACGGAGTTCATATCCGATCTAGGTGTCATACCTAGTGCATCGGGTCCAATGAAAATCTTTTGTGACAATACTGGAGCGATTGCCTTGGTGAAAGAATCCAGATTTCACAAGAGAACCAAGCACATCAAGAAACGCTTCAATTCCATCCGCGAT
Organism: Triticum aestivum; assembly: GCF_018294505.1. Lineage (NCBI taxonomy): Eukaryota > Viridiplantae > Streptophyta > Magnoliopsida > Poales > Poaceae > Triticum > Triticum aestivum. The sequence goes on from NC_057811.1 coordinate 430,493,285, forward strand.
CTAGTCAAGGAGGGAGACATAGAAGTTTGCAAAATACATACGGATCTGAATGTTGCAGACCCATTGACTAAGCCTCTTCCACGAGCAAAACATGATCAGCACCAACACTCCATGGGTGTTAGAATCGTTACTGTGTAATCTAGATTATTGACTCTAGTGCAAGTGGGAGACTGAAGGAAATATGCCTAGAGGCAAAAATAAAGTTGTTATTTATATTTCCTTATATCATGATAAATGTTTATTATTCATGCTAGAATTGTATTAAACCGGAAACTTAATACATGTGTGAATACATAGACAAACAGAGTGTCACTAGTATGCCTCTACTTGACTAGCTCGTTAATCAAAAATGGTTAAGTTTCCTAGCCATAGACATGAGTTGTCATTTGATGAATGGGATCACATCATTAGAGAATGATGTGATTGACTTGGACCATTCCGTTAGCTTAGCACTTGATCATTTAGTTTATTGCTATTGCTTCTTCATGACTTATACATGTTCCTATGACTATGAGATTATGCAACTCCCGAATACCGGAGGAACACTTTGTGTGCTATCAAATGTCACAACGTAACTGGGTGATTATAAAGATGCTCTACAGGTGTCTCCGATGGTGTTTGTTGAGTTAGCATAGATCGAGATTAGGATTTGTCACTCCAATTGTCGGAGAGGTATCTCTGGGTCCTCTCAGTAATGCACATCAATATAAGCCTTGCAAGCAATGTGACTAATGAGTTAGTTACGGGATGATGCATTACAAAATGAGTAAAGAGACTTGCCGGTAACGAGATTGAGCTAGGTATTGAGATACCGACGATCGAATCTTGGGCAAGTAACATACCAATGACAAAGGGAACAACGTATGTTCTTATGCGGTTTAACCGATAAAGATCTTCGTAGAATATGTAGGAGCCAATATGAGCATCCAGGTTCCGCTATCGGTTATTGACCGGAGACGTGTCTCGGTCATGTCAACATAGTTCTCGAACCCGTAGGGTCCGCATGCTTAACGTTCGATGACGATCAGTATTATGAGTTTATGTGTTTTGATGTACTGAAGGTTGTTCGGAGTCCCGGATGTGATCACGAACTTGACGAGCAGTCTCGAAATGATCGAGACATAAAGATTGATATATTGGACGGCTATATTCGGACACCGGAAGTGTTCCGGGTGATTTCGGATAAAACCGGAGTGCCGGAGGGTTACCGGAACCCCCCAGGGAACTAATGGGCCAAGATGGGCCTTAGTGGAGAGAGAGGGGGCGGCTAGGTCAGGCCGCGCGCCCCCTCCCCCTTGAGTCCGAATTGGACTAGGAGGGGGGGCAGCGCCCCCCTTTTGCTTCTCCTCTCCCTCTCCTTTCTTCCCCCTCCTAGTAGGACTAGGAAAGGAGGAATCCTACTCCTACTAGGAGGAGGATTCCTCCCCTCCTTGGTGCGCCCTAGGGCCGGCCGGCCTCCCCCCTTGCTCCTTTATATACGGGGGCAGGGGGCACCCCAGGACACACAAGTTGACATTATTTAGCCGTGTGCGGTGCCCCCCTCCACAGATTCCACCTCGGTCATATCGTTGTAGTGCTTAGGCGAAGCCCTGCGTCGGTAACTTCATCAACACCGTCACCACACCGTCGTGCCGACGGAACTCTCCCTCGGCCTTTGCTGGATCAAGAGTACGAGGGATGTCACCGAGCTGAACAAGTGCAGATCGCGGACGTGCCATACTTTCGGTACTAGGATCGGTTGCATCGTGAAGACGTTCGACTACATCAACCGCGTCACTTGACGCTTCCACTTACGGTCTACGAGGGTACGTGGACAACACTCTCCCGCTCGTTGCTATGCATCACATAGATCTTGCATGATGGTAGGAAATTTTTTGAAATTACTGCGTTCCCAAACAGTAAGTATTACAGACTTATCATTCCGATGTTTGTGATAAATTCATTGTTTTGTGTTGACATGCCATGCTTCCATTATGTAGATTATTCCTTCTTGGTGCTACGGAAAGAGTGATGGATGGGAGAGGTTGGTGGATATGTGGCTCGGGCAGGAAGCAGAGTTGCTGCCAAGAGCAGAAAAAACCGGGCAAATCGTGGAACCGACAGAACACACGGTCAAGGAAACCGGAGCCACTGGCGCCACAAGAAAGTCCAGGTATATCTATATACATGAAACATTCTTCTTCTTGTTGTTCTTGTGTATGACTAACTTCTGCTTGGCATTACGGAAGGAGAAGTTGAAGCGGCCGGTCTTAGACATTGAGGCGTGGAAGCTTGGCCACGTGCGGAGTAAGCGCAAGGATGGCGAGGGTGAGTACTACGGCAAGACCGAGGAGCACCTGACATCCTACATGGAGTCGTATCAGAGGATCCATCCTGGGTCGGCCGTTGATGAGCCCATATTGTCGGAGACCAATGAGACGACATTGGTCGCCATACAACCGAAGTTGCACGTCCGCTATCCGGTTCTGGATGGCGTGATCACTCCTTTTGTATCCTACACACGGCTTTAAGCTACCAACCTGAGGTCGAGCATGGCCTGTGCACAGCCCAGCCGGGCCATCCAGCATGTTGTAAGTATTTTCCCTCGTATCTTCCTTTTTTCTCACTTTATTTTTCCGCACTACTATGTTTTATGAGTTCCATCATGTCATATTGTAGGCCTGCGTTGACTTTGTCGAGGCTCATCATGAGGAGGTCCGCCAGTATGTCCAAAGAGTTCAAGCAAACAAGGACTATCACCGTCGCATGATGACGGTTAGTTTTGCCCAATGAGAACTAACGTAAATATTGCACTTTCATTTCTTCTGACCTTCTGTTGGGAATTGTTGCATGGAAAACAAAAAAATGTCTACGCACACGCAATGATCTATCTGTGGAGATGCATAGCAACGAGGGGGAGAGTGTGTCTATGTACCCTCATAGACCGTAAGAGGAAGCGTTTTACAGCGCGGTTGATGTAGTCGAACTTCTACTCACGTCAATCGATCAAGTGTCGGGCGCACGGCACCTCCGCGTTCTGCACACATTCAGCTCGGTGACGTCCCTTGCCTTGTTGATCCAGCAAGTCATCTAGGTAGTAGATGAGTTCCGTCAGCACGACAGCATGGTGACGGTGATGGTGAAGTGATCTCCGCAGGGCTTCGCCTAAGCACTACAAAAATATGACCAGGGTTGTAAACTGTAGAGGGAGGCACCGCACACGGCTAACAATTGATCTTGTGTGTGCTACACCTCCCCCCACATATATATATAGGTGGGAGGGGGAGGGAGAGGCTAGGAGGCGCCCCAAGTAGGATCGAATCCTACTTGGGCTCCTCCGAAGCCGCGCGCCCCCTCTGCACTATATGTCGGAGGGGGAACGAAAGAGGAGGGGAGAGAGAAGGAAGTGGAAATCATATTCCACACTTGCCTTTCCTCCTTCCCCTTTCCGTCTCCACCTTGGCCGGCCCATATGGGGGGTGCACCAGCCCCTTGTGGCTGCTGCGTTTCCCCTCTTGGCCCATAAGGCCCATATCTTTTGTCGGGGGTGCCCGGAACCCCTTCCGGTGATCCGATATGCACCTGGTACCCTCCGGAACACTTCCAGTGTCCGAATACCATCGTCCTATATATCAATCTTTACCTCTCGACCATTTCGAGACTCCTTGTCAAGTCCTTGATCTCATCCGGGACACCGAACAACATTCGGACACCAAATCACATAACTCATATAATACTATATCGTCATCGAACGTTAAGCGTGCGGACCCTACGGGTTCGAGAACTATGTAGACATGACCGAGACACCTCTCCGGTCAATAACCAATAGCGGAACCTGGATGCCCATATTGGCTCCTACATATTCTACGAAGATCTTTATCGGTCGAACCGTTATGACAACATACGTAATTCCCTTTGTCCGTCGATATGTTACTTGCCCGAGATTCGATCGTCGGTATCTTCATACCTAGTTCAATCTCGTTATCGGCAAGTCTCTTTGCTCGTTCCGTAATACATCACCTCATGACTAACTCCTTAGTCATTTGCTTGCAAGCTTATGATGTGTATTACTGAGAGGGCCCAGAGATATCTCTCTGATACTCAGAGTGACAAATCCTAATCTCGATCTATGCCAACTCAACAAACACCTTCGGAGATACCTGTAGAGCATCTTTATAGTCACCCAGTTACGTTGTGATATTTGATAGCACACAAGACATTCCTCTGGTATCCGAGAGTTGCATAAACTCATAGTCGAAGGAATATGTATTTGACATGAAGAAAGCAATAGCAATAAAACTGAACGATCATTATGCTAAGCTAACGGATGGGTCTTGCCCATCACATCATTCTCCTAATGATGTGATCCCATTATCAAATGACAACTCATGTCAATGGTTAGGAAACCTTAACCATCTTTGATCAACAAGCTAGTCTAGTAGAGGCTTACTAGGGACACGGTGTTTGTTTATGTATTCACACATGTATTAAGGTTTCTGATCAATACAATTCTAGCATGAATAATAAACCTTTATCATGAATAATGAAATATAAAATAAAAACTTTATTATTGCCTCTAGGGCATATTTCCTTCAGTCTCCCACTTGCACTAGAGTCAATAGTCTAGATTACATTGTAATGAATCTAACACCCATCGAGTCTTGGTGCTGATCATGTTTTGCTCGCGGAAGAGGCTTAGTCAGTGGGTCTGCCACATTCAGATCCATATGTATCTTCACTACTACAGGATTCTGCTAACGCGACACTACGATCAGAGACCCTTCGATGAAACTGTGTTCGATGCCGTAATCGCAAACGATGGTGTAAAATAACCGTCAAAAAGGTGCAAAACATTTGCGATGGAGGATGCATCAAACACGGTTCAGATTTTAGTTGCGTGTGCGATGCAGGGCATACGGTTCAGCTCAATGAACTGTTTGCGATGAGGAGGAACAAAACAAACAGGCAGCCAAATGAAGGTGTGTGCGATGTACAGCATACGGTTCACTCGGATGAACTGTTTGTGATTAGGCAACACAAAAGAAACGGTCAGCCTGATCAAGGTGTGTGAGATGTACAGCATACGGTTCAATCGGATGAACTGTTTGTGATTAGGCAAGAGAACAGAAACGGTTCAATATAACAAGATGTGTGGGATACGCGGCAAACAGGTCTGTAATCAGAAATGTGTGCGAAGACCGATAATAACGCAGATGATTGCTTCTAATAAGACGTATGTGATATGCTCTGTCTACACAACATCTATTGGCCATTGTGGGACGGGCGGTCATCCGGATACGCCATAAGGATGCGAAGAGGCATTCCTATCAGCAAGGACTAGTTGTTCCACCAGTAGCTCGTGTAAGAAAACTATCAAGTTAAGTGTGCTCAGGCTGGAGCAGCCATCGGATGGGTGACTGGATGGGAAGTTGTGTCGATGTTAAATTAGCTGATAGGTTGGGTCATTTCGGTCAAATGACCGAAATTCCCCATTCCCTCAGCTAATTTAACCTCGAGGTCCTTGTTTTTTATTTTTTAACACATGTTAAAGAAGGTCTACCGCATTACTTTTTGACAATGTGTGATACGTGGCATACAGTTGATCCATCCGACCTGTTTGTGATGGAATAGGCCGTGTGTGTTGTGGGCAAACACTTGCTAGTATTCAACCATTTGGGATAGATGAATTCATCACCGACGGGTTCCCTAGTGTGGTCCGTGTTCATCTGATCATCATCTACTTCTTGTGCTAGCTCGATGCTAAGTTTCCATTAATTGATGGCGTTTTATGAACACGCCACCTTTTCCTGCCATTTCCTCACCTGTTTCCCGCCACCCTGCTATATTGCGCACAGGGGCACGCGACGCACGGAGGCGACAAGCATAGCCTGTAGGACATCCACCTTTTCCAAGCATGCCAACCCACCAAAGCGCCGCCCCTCCCATCAACCTCGTCGACAAGGAAAAGGAGCAGGCGCCACGGCCAGTCGAGGCTGAGGCGCTCCTCAGCAAGGCGATGGACGACACCGTGATGCGCGTCAGCGCCAGGGTTGAGCAGACCTTTGGCGCATGGCGCTTGAGCACCGCGGATCAAGATAGGCATGTCAGCGCCCACAGGATGCATCTCGCCGCACAACATGATCGATGGCGTGCCGCAGAGCAAGTTAGGTGCGTTCGCGCCGATAGGCTGCGGCTCGCCGCATGGCGGGACCGTTGGAGCGCTGCAGAGCGAGAGGCGCGGCGCACCGCACAGCAAGAGCGGATCCATCGGCGCTTGCGTGCTGTCGACACGGCGTCGCAGCTGGGTACACATCCCGTCAGTACCCCCATTACTCGCCAGGAGTGGGCAGAGTCCCTCAACACCGTACTTGCACCAGAGGCCGGCCGCGCCGTACTTGCACCGGACGCCCGCCGCGCCGTTCGCATGGGTGCCGCCGTTCGCCTTGTCCGCGGCCCGCTGGATGCCAACGCGCTGGTCCGTAGGCTCGACCGCCTCCTTGGCCCAGGTGTCCACCTGGGCGCAGTAGAGGAACATGGCCGTCGCATCCTCGAGCTGGTGATCTCCGATGAAATAGCCAATTTGGAGCTCGAGATCGCATTCCAGATGTACCGCGAGCGTGTCGACCGCTTGGACGAACGCCTGCACGATTCAGGTAGAGCCAAGAGTTACCCTAGGCAAGGGCTGCTGGTCATGGTCTCATGGACGCGTTCTATTTTGAAAAGTCGTTTCGACGTGGATAGCTATGTATTCACAGCAATCATAGTATTGCTCTGTTTATTGCTCTGTTTCAATGTGTGTACTCTGTTTTCCATTCTTATATGTTCTGTTTCAATGTGTGTATATACGCTTTCCATTCTATATATGTGGATGATAACAGCTAGATTCAAATTAGTATACAAAAACAGATAGAAAATGGAATTCATGATATATTAATTGTTCATTAGTTCATCACAGAATATATATATATATAATCATCACATATACGTGATGATACTTAACTACTAGGTACAATGCATAAAATTGAAAACAAACAATACTAAAACTAATAATCCCTCCTGGGGCCAGTATTCCGGCAGCCCCTCGCCAGCAGCTCCCTGGTGCGCGGCGTCTTCCCAGTGCGGAGGCAGTACTCCGACGCCTCCGCCTCGCAGCGCTTGACATACCGATCTACCTCTTGCTGGCGGACGCGCGCGGCCGATCTTGCCATTTTGTTGGGCGCCCACCGGAGCTCCTCGTCGGTGGCACGCTGGAGCTTATCGGCCCACCTCCATGCAGCGACGAGGCACCCAGCGCCTATGACCTTCCTTGCGAAGTACCCGTCTTCGTACACCTCCTCGGCATGACGACGCGCCCGCCCCCAAAGCTCTGCCGCCTCCTATTTCCAGGTGGCATCACGGGCTTCACATGCCGCCTGGTACCTGATACGTCTCAAACGTATCTATAATTTTTGATTGTTCCATGCTATTATATTATCCATCTAGGATGTTTTATATGCATTTAATGCTATTTTATATGATTTTTGGGACTAACCTATTAACCTAGAGCACAGTGCCAGTATCTGTTTTTTCCTTCTTTTTGAGTTTTACAGAAAAGGAATACCAAACGGAGTCCAATTGAAGTGCCAATTTTTGATGATTTTTTATGGACCAAAAGAAGCCCCCGGAGTAAAAGAGTTGGGCCAGAAGAGTCTCGGGCTGCCCACGAGGGTGGGGGGCGCGTCCTACCCCCCTGGGCGCGCCCCCTATCTCGTGGACGACTCGGAGACCCCCCTAATGTGAGACCTATGCCAAAAATTCCTATAAATACAGAAACCCCCAGAAAGAAACCTAGATCGGGAGTTCCGCCGCCGCAAGCCTCTGTAGCCACCAAAAACCAATCGGGACCCTGTTCCGGCACCCTGCCGGAGGGGGGATCCCTCCCCGGTGGCCATCTTCATCATCCCGGCGCTCTCCATGACGAGGAGGGAGTAGTTCACCCTCGGGGCTGAGGGTATGTACCAGTAGCTATGTGTTTGATCTCTCTCTCTCGTGTTCTTGATTTGGCACGATCTTGATGTATCGCGAGCTTTGCTATTATAGTTGGATCTTATGATGTTTATCCCCCTCTACTCTTTTGTAATGGATTGAGTTTTCCCTTTGAAGTTATCTTATCGGATAAAGTCTTTAAGGATTTGAGGACACTTGATGTATGTCTTGCGTGGGATACCCGTGGTGACAATGGGGTATTCTATTGATTCACTTGATGTATGTTTTGGTGATCAACTTGCGGGTTCCGTGACCTTGGGAATCTATCAATAGGGGTTGGCACACGTTTTCATCTTGACTCTCTGGTAGAAACTTTGGGGCACTCTTTGAAGTTCTTTGTGTTGGTTGAATAGATGAATCTGAGATTGTGTGATGCATATCGTATAATCATACCCACGGATACTTGAGGTGACATTGGAGTATCTAGGTGACATTAGGGTTTTGGTTGATTTGTGTCTTAAGGTGTCATTCTAGTACGAACTATATGATAGATCGAACGAAAAGAATAGCTTCGTGTTATTTTACTACGGACTCTTGAATAGATCGATCAGAAAGGATAACTTTGAGGTGGTTTCATGCCCTACAAGAATCTCTTCGTTTGTTCTCCGCTATTAGTGACTTTGGAGTGACTCTTTGTTGCATGTTGAGGGATAGTTATATGATCCAGTTATGTTATTATTGTTGAGAGAACATGCACTACTGAAAGTATGAACCTTGGGCCTTGTTTCAATGCATTGCAATACCGTTTTTGCTCACTTTTATCATTAGTTACCTTGTTGTTTTTATATTTTCAGATTACAAAAACCTATATCTACCATCCATATTGCACTTGTATCACCATCTCTTCGTCGAACTAGTGCACCTATACAATTTACCATTGTATTGGGTGTGTTGGGGATACAAGAGACTCTTTGTTATTTGGTTGAAGGGTTGTTTGAGAGAGACCATCTTCATCCTACGCCTTTCATGGATTGATAAACCTTAGGTCATCCACTTGAGGGAAATTTGCTACTGTCCTACAAACCTCTGCACTTGGAGGCCCAACAACGTCTACAAGAAGAAGGTTGCGTAGTAGACATCAAGCAGTTTCTTGCGCCGTTGCCGGGGAGGTGAGTGCTTGAAGGTATATCTTTAGATCTTGCAATCGAATCTTTTAGTTTCTTTTTTATCACTAGTTTAGTCTATAAAAGAAAACTACAAAAAATGGAATTAAGGGTGCCTCATATGCTTCATCTTTTTTATATCTTTCGTGAAAATAAGGATTCCGATAATTGTGCTCAAGTGCTAGAAGAAGAATGCATTGGAATGTTTGGCACTAAATATTTGAATGATGAGCATGATTGCAATGTTGTTAGTATGAATTCTTTGAATACCCATGATGCTAATGATATGCAAAGCCACAAGCTTGGGGATGCTATGTTTGACGAAGATGATATGTTTAGTCCCCCAAGTTTTGATGAGCAAATTTATTATGATGAAAGCATGCCTCCTATTTATGATGATTATTGTGATGACATGTATGCTATAAAGAATAAAGATAACCATGAAACTTGTCATCATGATTTTAATTTTGAATTGGATTATGCTTCACATGATACTTATTTTGTTGAGTTTACTCCCACTACTATTGATGAGAATAAATTTGCTTATGTGGAGAGTAGTAAAATTTCTATGCAAGTAGATCATGAAAAGAATTATTTATGTGATGGTTATATTGTTGAATTCATTCATGATGCTACTGAAAATTATTATGAGGGAGGAATATATGCTTGTAGGAATTGCAATAATACCAAGTTTCCTCTCTATGTGTTGAAAATCTTGAAGCTATGCTTGTTTTGCTTTCCTATGCTAGTTGATCACTGTTCCCATAAGTTGCTTGCTCACAAAATCCCTATGCATAGGAAGTGGGTTAGACTTAAATGTGCTAGTCATATTCTTCATGATGCTCTCTTTATGTTTCAATTCTTATCTTTTTTGTGAGCATCATTCAAATCATCATGCCTAGCTAGGGGCGTTAAACATTAGCGCTTGTTGGGAGGAAACCCAATTTTTACTTTTGTTATTTGCTTTTTGCTCCTGTTTAGTAATAAATAATTCATCTAGCCTCTGTTTAGATGTGGTTTTATGTTTTAGTTAGTGTTTGTGCCAAGTAGAACCTTTGGGAAGACTTGGGTGAAGTCTTTGCCATCTTGCTGTTAAAAACAGAAACTTTTTCGCTCACGAGATTAGCTGCCATTTTTTACTGGAGAGTGCTTTTAGGTTGATTCGTTTTGCATAAGATTAATAGACAAATTCCTCAGGTCCACCAATTTATTTCAGAATTTTTGGAGTTCCAGAAGTATACGTTTGATACAGATTTATAACATCCCAAATTTTCAATTAGGAATGTTATACATTAGATCATCATTGCATATCATATTTTATTGCATTTTTGTTTGATTCTAGAAATTCTACGCAGCTCAAGGACCCGCGGAGAGAATTGGGGATTTCATTATTTTCATATTCGAGTTTTCTCGAATTTTGAAAAGAGGATCGTTTGATTTTAATTATTTTCTCTTTGAATATTTCTTTTATAAAAATAAAAGAGAGAGGATAAAATGACTTTCTCAAAATAAATAAATATCGGAGATTTAATATTAAAATCAAATAAGAATTTTATTCGGAGTTTTATCGCTATTTTATTTGAATTAGGAAAAATATGCGTTTTTCAAAATTGCATTTTAGGCCCAAATAAATGTTCACCTTGTCCGGCCTATTTTTAGAGGACGGCGAAAATTTATTTCGGGATTTTTCGAGTCAGTTTAGTATTTCTTTTCTTTCTTTTTCTGCACGACGGAATTATTTTAAAAAAAGTCAAACCGACTCCAGGCCGTACCCGAGCGGGACTCCGCCCGGGGGGCTTTATAAGCCACCGCCCCGAGCCGCCCCAGGCCCAGCCCAGCTGCACCCGCGCCCCAAACCCTAACCCACCGCCGCCGCCACCTCGCCTCGCTGCCGCC
>NC_057811.1:430504632-430529713 GCF_018294505.1 Triticum aestivum
ACCACTGCCAGAGCCCGCCGCCGCCGCCGCTGTTCGCCGACCCGCCGGAGGTAGTTGCCGCCGCCGTCTCGGTTTTCGTGAGAAAAACGGATCGGTTTTTTTCCGAAACCCTAGATCCTTTTTTTAGTTCGGTTCGTTTTTTTCGGTTTAGTTATTTAGCAGACGTTCGTCCGTACGTTCGTTTTAACGAACAGTTTTCGCCCGTTAGCCGCAGATAACAAACGTTCGTTCGTTAGTTTGTTCGTCAGTTTTTCTTTTTCTCGGATTTTCCGCGATTATTTTCGATCGTGATTTCTGATCCGATTTTCGTTCTAGTATAACTTTTTCCTCGTTTATCGGAATCAGGCGATTCAAGCGCCTAGAGTTTCGTATCGAAACCCTCTTTCTGTTTAACAAACTTAAACAAGTTTTTGCTACTGTAAAATTTGACTTTAGTCCAGATTAGTAAATGAAGCTTGTTTCTTTCGCCGTTTGAGTTTTGTTGCTTCGTTTGATTTGATTCTTTTTGCAAACCGGAGTTCTTAAGTTGAACTTTTTGGTTAGATCTCTTATTTGAGTTTTACCCGTGCCCTTGCTTGATTGCTTATTGTATGCTTGTTTGTTTGTGATAGAGTACCCGGAGTGCGAAGCGTGCTACTACGAGTCTCTAGGTTTCGCGGATCATCAGCAAGGCAAGTAACACTTTGATCATACCTCTTTACTACCCAGTTTTATTGCATTAGATCAATCCTCAAACAATTGCATGGTTAGGATCTGATTTAAATTCTGGGATTGGAAGTAGTTGAGGTAGTACCTATTACCTGTTTTATTATCAAACCCTGGGAGTTACTTCTATGTTGCTTATATTGCTATGCTATGCTCGTAGACGTGGTTTGGGTTTGAGAGTATTCATGACAGATGTGAGATTGTTAATTAATGGTTTAACTTAAGGTGGCAACTTAAATACACATCTGGGTGGATTGAGGCACCTGGGGAATCCAGTGATTGTCTGTATTTTATTTTGGAAATCCCGGGGTACCGTGTGATTCTCCTATGGACTGCCACCCAGGCTCAAAGGGATCATGAGATTATTCATGCTAGAAACTTCCTTGTCCAGCCACATGCCATTATGGGCTTTGGCATAGTTGATTAAGTCGTGTGAACTCTTACAGTGGTAGACTAGCAGATGTAGGGGATGTAGGTGGTACTGTCTACCCATCGTAAGGTGCTAACGCTTCTGAAAGACTGTGTCTCGGTCATCCGTTTCTCAAACATCATGTAGTGCGAAAAATCAAACGGAGGACATCGAGTCTTGTGGGGAAAAGTGCACAAACCTCTGCCGAGTGTACAAACTAATCATGGTTAGCCATGTCCCTGGTTATGGACGTCTTGAGTATCTAGTTCTTGGATAATCATGTCGATCTCATCACTCTTAATTATAAAAGTTGATTGGGTTATTGTTTACTTTTAATTGGGATTGAGATGGGGTTTACCATTCTCAATGTTTAACAACCACCATGATAGTTAAATAAAATATATTCCTTTGTTGTAGGGAAAAATTGGCTTTTCGCAAAACATATTAACCATACAGCCTCCACCAGCCATATATGCATGTAGTGATAGCTTTATTCTGTTCATTACTCTTTTGTGTTACATTGCCAGCATATTCCATGTGCTGACCCGTTTTCGGGCTGCAACGTATCATGTTGCAAACTTTTCAGACGACAAGTAAGGAGCCTTAGGTCGTGGTCTTTCACTCAGTGATGTCGTTGGAGTTGATGGACTCACTTTATCTTCCAAGCCTTCCGCTGTTATCGTATTAGATGGCCTTAAGCCATACTTATTGTAATAAGTTCTCTTTTGAGACATTCGATGTAATAAGTGTGTGATCGCTACTCTATTATAAATCCTTCAAGTACTGTGCATGTCAGCATTACCGATCCAGGGATGACACTGATGCACAGAGATCAGACTGTTTGAGGTCTGGTCGCTACAAGATGGTATCATAGCACACGCTGACTATAGGACACGACCACTAAGCTAAAGCCCTAGATCACTACTCTCTTCTCATTTCTAACTCCTCTCCATTTTCTACTCTTTAGGATGGCGGATGCAAGGATCAAGTTCACGCAACCGGATGAAGACACCCCTTTGGACGCCACTTGAAGGAAGTCACTAGGTACCTGAACATCAGAATACCAAGCTTCACCGGGACTTACAACACCACTTTACCAGAAGAGGAGCGCTGGATGATTCAAGTTCAAGTTCCAGGAAGGACATTCACGCCAGTCACTAAGCCCATAGAGTTTTCTTTTGATGCACAACCTGGAGTCTAGGAAAGAGTATGGCAGCTCACATTACCATGGGACGCATTGGAGAAGTTTACCACAATGATCTCAAGGATACAATCTACCAGATTTGTGGGCGCTGAGATGAGCAATGGGAGATGATCAGCACCACGAAGGATAGATCGATTGTCGCTTTCATCCAGGAGTTAAACCAGCACATTCGACGCCAGGAGAACCAGATGTGCGCAGGCATGACAGATTTGAAGAAGGCAATGACAAGGATCACGGAGCTGGAGGAAGAACTCAAGGCTACACGCGAAGATTATGAGGAGGAAATCGTTGTATTAGTGGAGAAGAATGACGACCTGACAAGGAAGCTAGGAGTTTTCATGGGAGATCCCGCGCTAGGAGGAGAAGATGACAGTTCCACTTGCCCGGAGAACTACATCATCATCGACGACACCAACTCGGACCCTGATGATAGCGATGATGACTATGTTGATGAAGCTGGAGCAGATATCATGAAGTCTTCGACCGATCAATTTTTCTAGTCGATCACCATATCATTATTAGTATTCCACCATGTATATAGTATAGTCCAAGCACTTTTGTAACGATAGTTCTAGACCGATTGTATGCCCTTGTTTGATTTGATTGAGTGATATGTTTGTGTTTGTCTCATGTGCATATGGGTAGTGTTTTCCCCCTAGACCTCATTCTATTCTGTTTTCTCATCTTTTCTAAACCCAGCAGATGCCTCCGAGACGCGACAATGGATTTGCTTTCCCACTGGAGCTCACTCAGTTGATCCAGCAGCAGAATGCATTGATGCAGATACTAGTCCAGAATCAGAACCAAGGGTACAACAACAACAACCCACCACCACCACCACCAGTTGATCACTTAGCCCGTTTTCTTAGGCTGAATCCGCCGGTGTTCTCCAGTAGCACCGAGCCGATTGTTGCAGATGATTGGCTCCGCAAGATTGAAAGGGAGTTGACTACTGCAGGATGCACAGATGCGGAGAGAGTGCATTTTGCCGCACATCAGCTTGATGGACCCGCAGCATCATGGTGGGAGAATTTCATAATCACTTACCCTATTGACACTGTGACATGGGACCAGTTCCAGCAGGATTTTCGCACTACCCATGTTTCAGCAGGAGCTATGGCCATGAAGAAGCGTGAGTTTCGCAACTTATGCCAAGGAGGGCGCACTGTTGGCCGGTATGTGGATGAATTTAGTAAGCTAGCACGTTATGCCCCAGATGACGTCGCTACAGATGCAGCTAAGAAGGAGAAGTTTCTGGAAGGACTGAATGATGAGCAGAGCATGCAGTTGATGGTGGCAAATTTCAATAACTACCAGGAGTTGGTGGATAGAGCTCTCATGCTTGAAAGGAAGCAGCAGCAGATTGACAGCCGCAAGAGGAAGTATGGACAAGGGAAGTATAATTCTGGAGCTCATCAGAGACCCCGTTTCACCCCGAACTCGGGAGGACTTGTTCATAACCATGGAGGCCACACTCATAATGGAGGAAGTTCACACAACCATAGTGGCCCCAAGAATGGGAATGGTAATGGAGGAAGCAGTGGACAGAACCGTTCCAACCCGGCAACACCCGCCAAGAAAGATCTAAGCCACGTTACTTGCTACAAGTGCCAGAAGACTGGACATTATGCAAATGAGTGTCCTAAAGCTAAGAATGGAAATGGCAATGGAAGCTCTGGGAAGAAGCCCAACCCTTTCACCAGGGGACAAGTGAACCACGTTAACGTGGAGGAGGTTGAAGCCCAACCCAATGCAGTAATAGGTAAGTTTTTGGTTAAGTCATTTACTGCAGTTGTTCTTTTTGATACTGGTGCATCACATTCATACATATCAAGGGGATTTGTGAATAAGTATAAACTGCCAACCCAAGCCCTTAGGTTACCCATGTTAGTAACCTCGCCAGGAGCAGAGTATATGGCTAGCCTATGGTGAAGGATCGGTAACTACCGGTTTCCCTCGGACCTAATAGTATTGGAGTCACAAGGATTGGATGTGATATTAGGCATGGATTGGTTATCAAAGTATGGATGGAACATTGACTGCACCAGTAAGTCGATTTTGCTTACCACCCCAGAAGGAAGAAGGATCAAGTATGTATCCCGGCATGTGCCGAATAGGACTCAAGTAAATTCCTTATCAAGAGTTGTACAGGAGGAAGTACCAGTGGTGAAGGATTTCCCGGATGTATTTCCAGAAGAGTTGCCAGGCATGCCACCGGACAGAGACATTGAGTTTTTAATTGAGCTTTTGCCAGGCACAGGGCCAATATCTAAGAGACCGTACAAAATGCCCGCAAAGGATTTGGAGGAAATTAAGAAGCAGATTAAGGAGTTACTGGATAAAGGTTATATTCGCCCAAGTTCGTCACCTTGGGGATCCCCAGTACTTCTAGTGGAGAAAAAGGATGGATCGTTAAGGATGGTTGTTGATTATCGAGGATTGAATGAGGTGACGATCAAGAACAAGTACCCACTGCCGATGATCAATGATTTGTTTGACCAGCTGGAAGGATCTAAGGTGTTTTCCAAGATCGATCTGCGATCAGGGTATCACCAGCTAAAGATTCGAGAGCAGGATATACCCAAGACAACGTTTACCACGAGGTACGGGCTATATGAGTATACCGTTATGTCATTTGGCCTGACTAACGCACCTGCCTATTTTATGAACATGACGAACAAGGTGTTTATGGAGTTTTTGGATAAGTTCGTCATGGTATTCATTGATGATATACTGGTTTACTCGAAGAACGAAGAGGAACATAAAGAGCATTTGCGTTTGGTACTTGGGAAGCTCAGAGAACATCAGTTATACGCCAAGTTCAGCAAGTGCGAGTTTTGGTTAAAGGAAGTTGGATTCCTTGGACATGTTATATCCGGAGAAGGAATAGCGGTAGACCCCACCAAGGTTGTCACTGTGACAAATTGGGAGTCGCCCACGTCAGTTGGAGAGATTCGGAGTTTTCTTGGACTCGCAGGATACTACCGGAGGTTCATTGAGAATTTCTCAAAGATTGCGAAGCCTATGATGGAGTTGTTAAAGAAGGACACCAAGTTCAAATGGACTGGGGAATGTGAGGCCAGTTTTCAGGAGTTGAAGAGACGCTTGGTTACATCACCAGTATTGATTCTGCCAAATCAATGCAAGGATTACGAAGTGTATTGCGACGCTTCCCGTCAAGGACTTGGAGCCGTACTTATGCAGGAGGGAAGAGTTGTTTCATATGCCTCACGACAGCTTAAACTCCATGAGTTAAACTATGCTATGCATGATTTGGAGTTAGCAGCCGTAGTGCATGCGTTGAAGACATGGAGACATTTTCTCATCGGAAACCATTGTGAGGTATACACGAATCACAAGAGTCTGAAGTATCTCTTCACGCAGAAGGAGTTGAATCTCAGGCAGAGGAGATGGCTGGAGCTCATTAAGGATTATGATATGAGATTGCATTATCATCCCAGAAAGGCTAACATAGTAGACGATGCGTTGTGCCGCAAAAGTCATGTCAATACACTCATGACCGGAGAATTACCCAAGGAGTGGCAGAAGACCTTCGCGAGGTATGTTTCGAGATAGTTCCGAGAGGTTATGTAGCAACTTTGGAGATTCAATCTACATTGATGGATAAGATCAGAGAAGCTCAGAAGACGGACAAGGAGATTGCCGAAATAAAGGAAAGAATGAGTAAAGGAAAGGCTAAGGGATTTTGTGAGGATGAGCACGATACCTTATGGTTTGAGGACCGCGTATATGTGCTAAATGATCAGGAGATCATGAAGTTGATTCTGCAAGAAGCCCATGATTCGCCATATTCGATTCACCCAGGAAATACCAAGATGTATCTGGATTTGAAAGATAGTTTCTCGTGGACCGGAATGAAGAAAGATATTGAAGAGTATGTAGCAGTTTGTGATGTATGTCGGAGAGTGAAGGCAGAGCATCAAAAGCCAGCAGGATTGCTACAGCCATTGCTGATACCCGAATGGAAGTGGGATAAACTAGGCATGGACTTTATCACGGGATTACCCAGGACTCGTTCAGGCTATGACTCGATATGGGTTGTAGTCGATCGTTTGACGAAAGTAGCTCATTTCATCCCAGTAAAGACCACTTACAGCAGTGCTAAGTTGGCAAAGATATACATGACCAGGATCGTATGTCTGCATGGAGTTCCGAGGACCATTGTATCAGATAGAGGAACCCAGTTTACTTCAAAGTTTTGGAATCAGTTGCATGAAACTCTAGGAACCAGGCTAGAGTTCAGTACAGCTTTTCACCCGCAGACAGATGGGCAGACTGAAAGAGTCAATCAGATTCTGGAGGACATGTTGAGAGCTTGTGCGCTAGACTATGGATCTAGTTGGGACGATAATTTGCCGTATGCAGAGTTCTCTTACAACAACAGCTATCAAGCCAGTTTGAAGATGGCCCCTTTCGAAGCATTGTACGGAAGGAGGTGCAGAACACCGTTGTTGTGGGACGAAGTTGGAGACCGACAGTTGTTTGGACCGGATTTGATTAAAGAGTCTGAGGAGAAGGTTAAGCTGATTCGCGATAGACTCAAGGTAGCTCAGTCCAGGCAGAAGAGTTATGCGGATTCAAAACGCAAGGAGACAGTTTACGAAGTTGGAGACAGAGTGTATCTTCGTGTATCCCCACTTCGAGGAGTGAGCGCTTTGGAGTTAAGGGAAAATTAGCACCATGTTTGTGGGACCATACAAAGTTTTGGAACGTATGGGAGAAGTTGCTTACAAGTTGGAATTGCCCAAAGGATTGTCCGGAGTTCACGATGTGTTCCACGTTTCTCAGTTGAAGAAGTGCCACGCGAGATGGCTGACATTCCTCTGAGAGATACAGTACCACTGGAATCAATACAGTTGGATAATGATTTGACCTATGAGGAGAAACCAGTCAAGATACTCGAGTTTGCGAGCCATGTCACACGCAGCAAGGTTATCAAATTCTGCAAAGTTCAGTGGAGCCACCATACCGAGGATCAAGCCACCTGGGAACGAGAGGAAGACCTACAGAAGGATCACCCACACCTATTTTCTAGCCAACCTGAATCTCGAGGGCGAGATTCATCTTAAGGGGGGTAGGTTTGTAAAATCCCATATTTTCAATTTGGAATGTTATACATTAGATCATCATTGCATATCATATTTTATTGCATTTTTGTTTGATCCTAGAAATTCTACGCAACTCAAGGACCCGCGGAGAGAGTTGGGGATTTCATTATTTTCATATTCGAGTTTTCTCGAATTTTGAAAAGAGGATCGTTTGATTTTAATTATTTTCTCTGCGAATATTTATTTTATAAAAATAAAAGAGAGCGGATAAAATGACTTCCTCAAAATAAAGAAATATCGGAGATTTAATATTAAAATCAAATAACAATTTTATTCGGAGTTTTATCGCTATTTTATTTGAATTAGGAAAACTATGCGTTTTTCAAAATTGCATTTTAGGCCCAAATAAATGTTCACCTTGTCCGGCCTATTTTTAGAGGACGGGGAAAATTTATTTCGGGATTTTTGGAGTCCGTTTAGTATTTGTTTTCATTCTTTTTCAGCACATCAAAATTATTTTAAAAAAAGTCAAACCGACTCCAGGCCGTACCCGAGCGGGACTCCGCCCGGGGGGCTTTCTAAGCCGCTGCCCCGAGCCGCCCGACGCCCAGCCTAGCCGCACCCGCGCCACAAACCCTAACCCCCCGCCGCCGCCTCGCCTCGCCGCCGCCGCGCGCAGCGCCCCGCCGCCCGCCGCTGCCGCCACCAGCCGCCGCGCCGCCTCCGGAGCCCGCCGCCGTTCGCCGACACGCCGGAGGTAGTCGCCGCCGCCGTCTCGGTTTTTGTGAGAAAAACCGATCGATTTTTTTCCAAAACCCTAGATCCGTTTTTTTAGTTCGGTTCGGTTTTTTTCCGGTTTAGTTATTTAGCGGACGTTCGTCCGTACGTTCGTTTTAACGAACGGTTTTCGCCCGTTAGCTGCAGATAACGAACGTTCGTTCATTAGTCTGTTCATCAGTTTTTCTTTTTTTCGGATTTTCCGCGATTATTTTCGATCGCGATTCCTGATCCGATTTTCGTTCTAGTATAACTTTTCGCTCGTTTATCGGAATCAGGCGATTCAAGCGCCTAGAGTTTCGTCTCGAAACCCTCTTTCTGTTTAGCCAACTTAAACAAGTTTTTGCTACTGTAAAATTTGACTTTAGTCCAGATTAGTAAACGAAGCTTGTTTCTTTCGCCGTTTGAGTTTTGTTGCTTCGTTTGATTTGATTCTTTTTGCAAACTGGAGTTCTTAAGTTGAACTTCCTGGTTAGATCTCTTATTTGAGTTTTACCCGTGCCCTTGCTTGATTGCTTATTGTATGCTTGTTTGTTTGCGATAGAGTACCCGGAGTGCGAAGCGTGCTACTACGAGTCTCTAGGTTTCGCGGATCATCAGCAAGGCAAGTAACACTTTGATCATACCTCTTTACTACCCAGTTTTATTGCATTAGATCAATCCTCAAACAATTGCATGGTTAGGATCTGATTTAAATTGTGGGATTGGGAAGTAGTTGAGGTAGTACCTATTACCTGTTTTATTATCAAACCCTGGGAGTTACTTCTACGTTGCTTATATTGCTATGCTATGCTCGTAGACGTGGTTTGGGTTTGAGAGTATTCATGACAGATGTGAGATTGTTAATTAATGGTTTAACTTAAGGTGGCAACTTAAATACACATCTGGGTTGATTGAGGCACCTGGGGAATCTAGTGATTGCCTGTATTTTTTTGGAAATCCCGGGGTACCGTGTGATTCTCCTTTGGACTGCCACCCAGGCTCAAAGGAATCATGAGATTATTCATGCTAGAAACTTCCGTGTGCAGTCACATGCCATTATGGGCTCTGGCATAGTTGATTAAGTCGTGTGAACTCTTACAGTGGTAGACTAGCAAATGTAGGGGATGTAGGTGGTACTGTCTACCCATCGTAAGGTGCTAACGCTTCTGAAAGACTGTGTCTCGGTCATCCGTTTCTCAAACATCATGTAGTGCGAGAAATCAAATGGAGGAGATCGAGTCTTGTGGGGAAAAGTGCACAAACCTCTGCAGAGTGTACAAACTAATCATGGTTAGCCGTGTCCCCGATAATGGACGTCTTGAGTATCTGGTTCTTGGATTATCATGTGGATCTCATCACTCTTAATTATAAAAGTTGATTGGGTTATTGATTACTTTTAATTGGGATTGAGATGGGGCTTACCATTCTCAATGTTTAACAACCACCATGATAGCTAAATAAAATATATTCCTTTGTTGTAGGGAAAAATTGGCTTTTCGCAAAACATATTAACCATGCAGCCTCCACCAGCCATATATGCATGTAGTGATAGCTTTATTCTGTTCATTACTCTTTTGTGTTACATTGCCAGCATATTCCATATGCAGACCCGTTTTCGGGCTGCAACGTATCATGTTGCAGACTTTTCAGACGACGAGTAAGGAGCCTTAGGTCGTGGTC
Organism: Triticum aestivum; assembly: GCF_018294505.1. Lineage (NCBI taxonomy): Eukaryota > Viridiplantae > Streptophyta > Magnoliopsida > Poales > Poaceae > Triticum > Triticum aestivum. Next base: position 430,514,459 of record NC_057811.1, read on the forward strand.
TTTCACTCAGTGATGCCGTTGGAGTTGATGGACTCACTTTATCGTCCAAGCCTTCCGCTGTTATCGTATTAGATGGCCTTAAGCCATACTTATTGTAATAAGTTCTCTTTTGAGACATTCGATGTAATAAGTGTGTGATTGGTACTCTGTTATAAATCCTTCAAGTACTGTGTGTGTCAGCATTACCGATCCAGGGATGACACTGATGCACAGAGATCAAACGGTTTGAGGTCTGGTCGCTATAAGACTGTTCTGTTTTTGACAGATTCTGTTTTCATTGTGTTGTTTGCTTATTTTGATGAATCTATGAGTAGTATCGGAGGGTATGAACCATAGGGAAGTTGGAATGCAGTATATATTACACCAATATGAATTTAGAATGAGTTCACAACGGTACCTAAGTGGTGGTTTTATTTTCTTATATTAACGGAGCTTACGAGTTCTCTGTTGAGTTTTGTGTTGTGAAGTTTTCAAGTTTTGGGTAAAGATTCGATGGACTATGGAATAAGGAGTGGCAAGAGCCTAAGCTTGGGGATGCCCAAGGCACCCCAAGGTAATATTAAAGTAAAACCAAGAGCCTAAGCTTGGGGATGCCCCGGATGGCATCCCCTCTTTCGTCTTCGTCTATCGGTAACTTTACTTGAGGCTATATTTTTATTCACCACATGATATGTGTTTTGCTTGGAGCGTCATTTTATTTTATTTTGTTTTGCTTGCTGTTTGAATAAAATCCCAGGATCTGAAATTCTTAAATGTTATAGAGTCTTCACATAGTTACATAATTATTCGACTACTCATTGATCTTCACTTATATCTTTTGGAGTAGTTTTACATTTGCTCTAGTACTTCACTTATATCCTTTTAGAGCACGGCGGTGGTTTTATTTTGAAGAAATAGATGAACTCTCATGCTTCACTTATATTATTTTGAGAGTCTTTAGAACAGCATGGTAATTTTCTTTGGTTATGAATTTAGTCCTAATATGATGGGCATCCAAGAGGGATATAATAAAAACTTTCATATAAAATGCATTGAATACTATGAGAAGTTTGATTCCTTATGATTGTTTTGAGATATGAAGATGGTGATATTAGATTCATGCTAGTTGAGTAGTTGTTGAGAGATACTTGTGTTAAAGTTGGTGATTCCCGTAGCATGCACGTATGGTGAAGCGTTATGTGATGAAGTCGGAGCATGATTTTTTTTATTGTCTTCCTTATGAGTGGCGGTCGGGGACGAGCGATGGTCTTTTCCTACCAATCTATCCCCCTAGGAGCATGCGCAAAGTACTTCATTTCGATAACTAATAGATTTTTGCAATAAGTATGTGAGTTCTTTATGACTAATGTTGATACCATGGATTATACGCACTCTCACCCTTCCACCATTGCTAGCCTCTCTTGTGCCGCGCAACTTTCGTCGGTACCATACACCCACCATTACCTTCCTCAAAACATCCACCATACCTACCTATTATGGCATTTCCATAGCCATTCCGAGATATATTGCCATGCAACTTTCCATCGTTCTGTTTATTATGACACGCTTCATCATTGTCATATTGCTTTGCATGATCATGTAATTGACATCGTATTTGTGGCAAAGCCACCGTTCATGATTTTCATACATGTCACTCTTGATTCATTGCACATCCCGGTACACCGCCGGAGGCATTCACATAGAGTCATATTTTGTTCTAAGTATTGAGTTGTAATTCTTGAGTTGTAAGTAAATAAAAGTGTGATGATCATCATTATTAGAGCATTGTCGCAGTGAGGAAAGGATGATGAAGACTATGATTCCCCCACAAGTCGGGATGAGACTCCGGACGAAAAAAATAAATAAAAGAGGCCAAAGAAGCCCAAATAAAAAAGAGAAAAAAGAGGCCATAAAAAAAGAGAAGGCCCAGAAAAACAAAAAAATGATGAGAGAAAAAGAGAGAAGGGGCAATGTTACTATCCTTTTACCACACTTGTGCTTCAAAGTAGCACCATGATCTTCATGATAGAGAGTCTCCTATGTTGTCACTTTCATATACTAGTGGGAATCTTTCATTATAGAACTTGGCTTGCATATTCCAATGATGGGCTTCCTCAAATTGCCCTAGGTCTTCGTGAGCAAGCAAGTTGGATGCACACCCACTTAGATTCTTTTGTTGAGCTTTCATACACTTATAGCTCTAGTCCATCCATTGCATGGCAATCCCTACTCACTCACATTGATATCTATCGATGGGCATCTCCATAGCCCATTGATAAGCCTAGTTGGTGTGAGACTGTCTTCTCCTTTTTGTCTTCTCCACAACCACCATTCTATTCCACCTATAGTGTTATGTCCATGGCTCACGCTCATGTATTGCGTGAAGATTGAAAAAGTTTGAGAACATCAAAAGTACAAATCTTGGCTTGTCATCGGGGTTGTGCATGATTTAAATATTTTGTGTGACGAAGATAGAGCTTAGCCAGACTATATGATTTTGTAGGGATAGCTTCCTTTGGCCATGTTATTTTGAGAAGACAAGATTGCTTTGTTAGTATGCTTGAAGTATTATTGTTTTCATGTCAATATTAAACTTTTTTTGAATATTATGGATCCGAATATTCTTGCCACAATAAAGAAGATTACATTGATAAATAAGTTAGGTAGCATTCCACATCAAAAATTCTTTTTTTATCATTTACCTACTCGAGGACGAACATGAATTAAGCTTGGGGATGCTTGATACGTCTCCAACGTATCTATAATTTTTGATTGTTCCATGCTATTATATTATCCATCTAGAATGTTTTATATGCATTTATATGCTATTTTATATTATTTTTGCGACTAACCTATTAACCTAGAGCCCAGTGCCCGTTTTTGTTTTTTCATTGTTTTTGAGTTTTAAAGAAAAGGAATACCAAACGGAGTCCAATTGACGTGCCAATTTTTGATGATTTTTTATGGACCAAAAGAAGCCCCGGGAGTAAAAGAGTTGGGCCAGAAGAGTCCCGGGCTGCCCACGAGGGTGGGGGCGCGCCCTACCCCCTGGGCGCGCCCCCCTATCTCGTGGACGACTCGGAGACCCCCTTGACGTGAGACCTACGCCAAAAATTCCTATAAATATAGAAACCCCCAGAAAGAAACCTAGATCGGGAGTTCCGCCGCCGCAAGCGCATGAAGAAACTCCATTCTGATGGACTTTTGGAATCACTTGATTATGAATCACTTGGTACTTGCGAACCATGCCTCATGGGCAAGATGACTAAAACTCAGTTCTCCGGAGCAATGGAGCGAGCAACAGATTTGTTGGCAATCATACATACTGATGTATGTGGTCCGATGAATATTGAGGCTCGCGGCGGGTATCGTTATTTTCTCACCTTCACAAATGATTTGAGCAGATATGGGTATATCTACTTGATGAAACATAAGTCTGAAACATTTGAAAAGTTCAAAGAATTTCAGAGTGAAGTGGAAAATCATCGTAACAAGAAAATAAAGTTTCTGCGATCCGATCATGGAGGAGAATATTTGAGTTACGAGTTTGGTCTTCATTTGAAACAATGCGGAATAGTTTCACAACTCACGCCACCCGGCACACCACAACGCAATGGTGTGTCCGAACGTCGTAACCACACTTTATTAGATATGGTGCGATCTATGATGTCTCTTACTGATTTACCGCTATCATTTTGGGGTTATGCTTTAGAGACAGTTGCATTCACGTTAAATAGGGCACCATCTAAATCCGTTGAGACGACACCTTATGAACTGTGGTTTGGCAAGAAACCAAAGTTGTCGTTCCTTAAAGTTTGGGGTTGCGATGCTTATGTGAAAAAACTTCAACCTGATAAGCTCGAACCCAAATTGGAGAAATGTGTCTTCATAGGATACCCAAAGGAGACTATTGGGTACACCTTCTATCACAGATTTGAAGGCAAGACATTCATTGCCAAGAATGGATCCTTTCTAGAGAAGGAGTTTCTCTCGAAAGAAGTGAGTGGGAGGAAAGTAGAACTTGATGAGGTAACTGTACCTACTCCCTTATTGGAAAGTAGTTCATCACAGAAATCAGTTCATGTGATTCCTACACCAATTAGTGAGGAAGCTAATGATGATGATCATGTAACTTCAGATCAAGTTACTACAGAACCTCGTAGGTCAACCAGAGTAAGATCCGCACCAGAGTCCTATGGTAATCCTGTTCTGGAGGTCATGTTACTTGACCATGACGAACCTACAAACTATGAGGAAGCGATGATGAGCCCAGATTCCGCAAAATGGCTTGAGGCCATGAAATCTGAGATGGTATCCATGTATGAGAATAAAGTGTGGACTTTGGTTGACTTGCCCGATGATCAGCAAGCCATAGAGAATAAATGGATCTTCAAGAAGAAGACTGACGCTGACGGTAATGTTACTGTCTACAAAGCTCGACTTGTTGCGAAAGGTTTCCGACAAGTTCAAGGAGTTGACTACGATGAGACCTTCTCACCCATAGCGATGCTTAAGTTCGTCTGAATCCTGTTAGTAATTGCTGCATTTTATGATTATGAAATTTGGCAAATGGATGTAAAGACTGCATTCCTGAATGGATTTCTGGAAGAATAGTTGTATATGATACAACCCAAAGGTTTTATCGATCCAAAGGATGCTAACAAAGTGTGCAAGCTCCAGCGATCCATCTATGGACTGGTACAAGCATCTCGGAGTTGGAGTAAACATTTTGATAGTGTGATCAAAGCATATGGTTTTATACAGACTTTCGGAGAAGCCTGTATTTACAAGTGAGTGGGAGCTCTGTAGCATTTCTAATATTATATGTGGATGACATATTGTTGATTGGAAATGATATAGAATTTCTGGATAGCATAAAAGGATACCTGAACAAGAGTTTTTCAATGAAAGACCTCGGTGAAGCTGCTTATATATTGGGCATCAAGATCTATAGAGATAGATCAAGACGCTTAATTGGACTTTCACAAAGCACATACCTTGATAAAGTTTTGAAGAAGTTCAAAATGGATCAAGAAAAGAATGGGTTCTTGCCTGTGTTACAAGGTGTGAAGTTGAGTCAGACTCAATGCCCGACCACTGCAGAAGATAGAGAGAAAATGAAAGTTGTTCCCTATGCTTCGGCCATAGGCTCTATCATGTATGCAATGCTGTGTACCAGACCTGATGTGTGCCTTGCTATTAGTTTAGGAGGGAGGTACCAAAGTAATCCAGGAGTGGATCACTGGACAGCAGTCAAGAACATCCTGAAATACCTGAAAAGGACTAAGAATATGTTTCTCGCTTATGGAGGTGACAGAGAGCTCGTCGTAAATGGTTACGTCGATGCAAGTTTTGACACTGATCCAGATGATTCTAAGTCACAAACCGGATATGTATTTATATTGAACGGTGGAGCTGTCAGTTGGTGCAGTTCTAAGCAAAGCGTCGTGGCGGGATCTATGTGTGAAGCGGAATACATAGCTGCTTCGAAAGCAGCAAATGAAGGAGTTCATATCTGATCTAGGTGTCATACCTAGTGCATTGGGTCCAATGAAAATCTTTTGTGACAATACTGGAGCGATTGCCTTGGCGAAAGAATCTGGATTTCACAATAGAACCAAGCACATCAAGAGACGCTTCAATTCCATCCGCGATCTAGTCAAGGAGGGAACATAGAAGTTTGCAAAATACATACGGATCTGAATGTTGCAGACCCATTGACTAAGCCTCTTCCACGAGCAAAACATGATCAGCACCAACACTCCATGGGTGTTAGAATCATTACTGTGTAATCTAGATTATTGACTCTAGTGCAAGTGGGAGACTGAAGGAAATATGCCTAGAGGCAATAATAAAGTTGTTATTTATATTTCCTTATATCATGATAAATGTTTATTATTCATGCTAGAATTGTATTAAACCAGAAACTTAATACATGTGTGAATACATAGACAAACAGAGTGTCACTAGTATGCCTCTACTTGACTACACTACAAAAAAATACACTTCCGTAATGATACATGTTTGTCACAGTAGGTCGCGTTTTTTGTCATGCATGTACATCCATGACGATTTTATGACAGAATCAAGATAGTCATACATGTGTTGTCGTAGAAGTGTTCCATGACATTACCAAAATTATCATCACGGAAGTGTCCACTTCCAAGATAAATCGCGCGTCACAGAAGTGCTTTCGTCAAGGGTGACCGACACGTGGCATCCACCATAACGGAACGCCGTTAAGCTATCGGGTCGGGTTTTGGATCCGATAACCCGTTAACAGCCCCGACCAATGGGAATTTCCACGTGTAAAATTCTTATTGGCCGGACGAAACACGTGTCAGCTCGTCAGTGGATCAGATAGGCGCCTATGATATGTCAACACGTGCCACGGCCCACCACTGGCCCATTTAGCTTACAAAGCTGGCCCGTTTGACTTGGTCAAAAGTTAACGGGCTGGCCCATGAAAAGCCTGTTAACGGTCTCTTCGCAAATAGCCCATTTTACGGCCCGTTAACTCACGGCCCGTTAGGCCCTAAAGGAAATCGGCCCAACAACGTCATGTGGGCCGTCGAATATAACACCAGCCCATTTCACTTTCGGCCCATGTATGGCCCACGACGTCTTTCGGCCCATATGAGGCCTTCGTATTTTTCGGCCCTTTACAGGCCCACGGTGACTCTAGCCCATAATGAATAGTAATTTTCTTTATACCCGTTAACGGCCCGTGATTTACATGGGCCGTTTCCACCCCGTGTTAGCTTTCGGCCTATTGACGGCCCATACGTTCTTGGGCTCCTTTTCGGCCCTCGATTACTTCCGGCCCGTTACTGGCATGTTCCCCTAATGGGCAAAATTCGGCCCATAGCAAGAGTCAGCCCGTTACTGGCCTGTTACCCTAATGGGCCAATTCGGCCCATGGCAAGAGTCGGCCCGTTTCTGGCCTGTTAACCCGTTGCGCCATTTCCAGCCTGTCCTATATTCTGGCCCATTAACGACCCGTTATGCCTGTGACAGAATTAAGCCTTTGCTGTCTTACGGCCTGTTAACGGCCTGTTACCGTGCTGGGCCGATACCAATTACGCCTGATTACGGCCCATGTAGACCCATTTATCCGACGGCCCGAGGCCCACCGATTACAGGCCCATTTATCGACGGCCCGTAGGAGACCCATGGATCCTACGGCCCGTATATGGCCCATGGTAGTTGCGGCCACTAGCAAACCAGGGAAAAAGAAGACTAGGAAATAAATAAGGCCGAAACTAACGCTAGGATATTAAGGCGATTGCACAGATTACATCCACTCGGCATCAAAGATCGCCACCAGTGCAAATATAGGGAACACCCTACACTATACAAAAATGGCTTGCTGTTTTCTTCAGCCGGTGGCTACACGTTAAGAATAAATTTTGTATCGCACCAAAACAAATTACAACTATATAACAAAAGGAAGGTTGGCATAAAACTTAACAGTCTAGCAGATAAATGCACCACCAGAAGTTCAAAAGCTCAGTTCATTTGACCTGACTGTTGCGTTTTCATGATGTATTGTCCGATGGAGCACCATAACCCTCGCCTTCATTTCCCCTAGGCTCCTGAACAATATAGCAAATGTCTAATAGTCTGGTTTCAAAACCATGCATATCTTGACGACATTGAGCAATGTTTCTCCTTGTTTCACAAAGGGTCTCTGTTAGGGAATGGACTTGTGTGTGGAGCGCAGATACAACATTGCTTTGAGCTTTCATATCTTGATCATGAGGCAGTTTGGACGACATTGCCTTAACAACCAACCCAGTATTACGCAGGAACATGCTTTTGGCACTGTTAGTGGACAGGTACTGACCCACTGCAGCAAGAGCTGACGTTGCGGTTATAGTTGCCTCGCCACCTTTAGAAGGTGGCGGTTCCACCATTTTTTCCATAGCTCGCTGAAAAGTTGAGGTTTTACATTAGTAGTACTAGAACAGAAGATATTAAGGAGGCAGCAAAACCAAACAAAATAGCTTTGGTCTATATACAGAACTTATTCTGGTGAACCCATGTAAAATATTAGTTGTATTTTATTGCAAAGTACATAATAAAACCAGGTTCCAAACATATGACCATGTACCATCGCTAATGTATTGTCTATTTCTTCACATTGTATTGAGGGCTAAGGATAAAGAGACGAAGTTCATAATACGGTAAGCATAGTATGACATCATTCATATCACAAAACAACTGAGAACAGACAAACAGGCAATTGTAACGTTGTGTGGGCAAGTCCAGCACAGAACTAGATTATGGGTCAAGATCAAAGGAACATCACTCCTCTCTTTTAAACCTTGTAAGGTGCAATGATACGCTAAGACAATTGTTTATAAAATTGAAAAGAGTAATAGACATTGGCTGCAAACCATGCAGTTCAAGGCACAAGTCAGAGTAAGTAGTAGTTAAAAGGCATGAGGATTAAGGACTTACAACAGCGGCTTTGACTGGTGTAGTCATGCCCTTCTTCTTGTTGGTGTGACAGTCCTTGAAGATTTCCACAGCATTTGGTTCAGTTACTTTTTGGTCCTTGCGGGCTTTCCTCTGCATTTCGAACAAGTCAATATAGATCTGATAATATGGTACAGCGAAAAGAGTGAAACAGCAGCTAATTACAAGAGCCTCGCAGTGTGCAATATAGCTACGAGATCCTGTCGTCTGTTGGAATTTCACTTTCGTACGGTTGGCCTTGTTCTTTGAACAGTTCACCTACAAGAAGATAGATTTGTGTGGCACATGCGTAAATAGAACTTCAACATGTGATCTGATCACATATATATAATGTACCTGATACTTCGGATCAGACCAGTGTTTAACAAGGCCCCTCCAATCTTCATCCGATATATTTTCCACTGGAGATGTTTGGGAAAGTTCACTGTTAGCCTTGCCTTCAAAGTGAGTTTTCCTCAAGTTATACCGATACTGTCGTAGAGCAGACTTGAAAACATGGGTGCAAGCTTGTCTGGTTGCATCATCTTGGCTATCCAACTTGAACCTCATCTGTTGAAAATTATGGGAGTCTCATTATCAGCAACCTAGAATTACTAGTTTCCATACATAACCATACTTACAGATAAATGGTCGAGGAAGGTGTTGAACTGGGTTTCGTCTTTGTCATTCCTGTACTAATCCATGTTGGGAGGATACGTACATGACACCTAACGGCAACCGCTGCCTCTGATACTAACTTGGCTGACTCTGTAGCATCACGTGGCCTTTTTAAACCTGCCTCAAAACGGATCTCCATTCTTCCTCCTCTAGATTTAGTTAACCTATCAAGCATTATCCCTGATGTTTGTTTCCTCTTGCGCCTAGGTGCTAGTCCAACAACGAACATAGGAAGTGTTAGTGTACATCAAACTGTGATACTACATATAAAGAAGCATGCAACTGTAACTTGACTCCAGCAACTACCTTCTTGCTTTTGAAGCTCACAAGGTTCATCTGATATTGCCAACTCGTCTTGTGTCAAGAGTGCTTGGGAAGTAGTGTCGGGTGGCAAGCGAGCTTGGGAACGTGCTGCTAGCTCAGTTGACGCACGAGTAAGTCGTGCAGCTGGTAGTACTGTGGTAGGTGTTGCAAGAACTAGGGCTGTCTCTGCTTGTTTGGTGGCAGCTATTTGTTTCTATTTGGCTTTTTTTGCAACTCGTGTAGCATGGGATGCCGTGTTTGTAGAATTTTCCGCTGGACTTTGACCTTCTATTGCACCATCAGTACCAGCGGAATCTGCAGGATTCATCCGCTTCTCATTCCCTGTCATTCTGTGTTTCTTCCTCTTTCTCTGTGCCATGTTAAGTCAAGCCGACAAGAAAAACGAATAACAATTTAGTTCTTCAGAACAAATTGATGCGTGATGCAGACGAACTGAACTTTGATGTTAGACAACCACATGATAGGAGGATGTAATATGTATGAAAAACAGGACGGAAGAGATAACCAGAACTATGATGTGTAAACTAAGAAGAAGACATTTCACCAAATTAGAAGCAATGCAATGGAAGGTAGACACCATATGAAAGATGCTACAAATATCGCTCTGCCAAGTTAACAGTGTCTCATCATAAATGGCGTTTAAACAAATGTGAAGCAGTACAAGAAATAAATCATATGCAAGATGCAAACAACATCACACTACCATGTTAGAGGTCTATCGTCATTAGTGCCATTGCATATTCACAGCTTATGATGTATAAACTAAGGAGAAGGCATTTCAACAAATTAGAAGCAATGAAAGCTAGACACCATATGAAAGATGCAACGAATATCACTCTACCAAGTTAAAACTGTCTTGTCATAAGTGCCATTTCAACAAATTAGTAGTACAAGCTAGAAAAGAATGTGAGATGTAACCTATATCACACTCCGAAGTCAAACGTGTCTTATGATAAGTGATTGTTGCAGGTTACACAACAGTAGTAATTTGATGTAAGAACATGGTGTGATAGACAGATATTGTATGTTCTAGAAACAGGAACACGTGTCTTATTCAAGTATAATGTGTAAAGTAAGCAGATGGAATTCAACAAAATTAGAAGCAATACAAGCTAGACATCACACATAACATGCAACCACATATAACAGTGCCAAGTTAGAGGGAGCACCGGTGATGCTGCACTAGGGGAGACGTGCTCATCATAAACACAGCTTTGTTGAGTATCTATGCATGTGTTGTCTTGGAAATCATCTTGGGGTGTGGAGGAGTAGAAACTGTAGAGGCCCTCCGTTCGCAAGGAGCACCTTTATCCGCTGCCTTGCTAACTTCCTTCCGCTTTTGAATTGTCAAGTAAAACCGACAAGAAAAAGCAAATAAAATTCTCTCTTCAGAACTCATTCATGCATGATACTGACAATCACTACTTTGATGTAAGGCAAACACATGATACCAGGATGGAATATGTACGAAAAACAGGACGGCATGGCATGTTCACAACTGTTTGTGTAAACTAAGCAGAAACCATTCCAGCAAATAAGAAGCAATGCAAGCTAGACACCACATGAAAGATGCAACCAATATGACTCTGCCAAGTTAAAAGCGTCCCATCATAAATGGAATTTCAACAAATTAGAAGCAGCGCATGCTATAAATCATATGAAAGATGCAACTAATATCGCACTGCATATACTAAAGGTGTCTCGTCATGTTGATTGATGCGGGATACAAAAAAACAGTTTTATGTAAGGACATGCTTAATAGACAGATGTACTATGTACTAAATACAGGAAGGCATGTCACATTAACAGGTATAATGTATAAGCTAAGCAGACTAGCACATGCAGTTTAACCAGATTGGAAGAATTACAATCTAGACACCATATGCAACATGCAACCACATATCACGCTGCCAAGTTAGAGCAAGCACCTGCGATGCTAGTGTAGGGGAAATGCTGTAATCAACTACAGAGCTACGTTCACTATCTTCATCTAGCATTTCTGTTTCTTGAGAATCATGTCGGGAGGCTGACGCTGCATTCTTTAAATGAGGAGTAGTCCCCTTGCCTGCCTGCCTCGTCATAAGTGATTGATGAGGGATACACAAGAACATTAGTTTGATGTAAGAACATGGTTAATACATAGATGTACTAGTATCTACCAAAAACAGAAAGGTATGTCATATTCAAAGGTATAATGTGTAAGCTAAGAAGATGCAATTTAACCAAATTGGAAGCAATACAAGCTAGACATCCGGCTGGAGTGGTGAGCATGATCATCTAGGACCTAAGAGCCTGGTGGGAGGCGGGCTGCTTCGCCACCATCGCAGCTTTTTAGTTGGCTTCCAGGTGATGCCTATCTTTGCTGGGCTTGTCACTGGCTCGGCCAGTGCCCTGACTAGCTATTTGTCTTCTGGTGCTCACGGGATGGTGGTTCATGTAAAAAAAATCTTTCGTTATCTTACCGACTTTGGCCTTTCGAATACAAGCTAGACACCATATGGAACATGCAACCACATATGACACCGCGAAGTTAAAGCAAGCACCTGGGATGGTGGTTCATTGCGAGCGAGGTCATCAACTCCAGAGCTACGTTTACCGTCTCCATCTGCTGACACTGCACCCTTTATAGCGTTGTAACGTGTCTTGCCTACCCGCATACGAAGCTGGAGCGACTTCTCTCTTTTCTTTTTGGCTTCTCTCATGGCAGCAGAGTCTGAAATACCCTTGCATAAAAACACAATAGTGAGAGTAAGGGTGAAGTGTGTGCAGTTAGTGCACTGTAAAAGTAGCAGATAGCAGGTGGCTGAAAAATAAATGACAGGAGACATATGATAGCTCTACAACATTGCATGGCAAATAAAATTAGATTCTACTCCGTATGATTTTGTAATATATGAGCACAGGAAATGCAGGTACTCCTCCAGCACACCACCACATGTGGTCATATCTAAGATAACAGTCGACTGGAAATAAATAGGTAAGTCGATTTTTTTAATGAATCGTCCGATCTATAAGGAACGGGCAGATGGCCTTCGTCTACCTCCCGCCAGTCACTGTTGACGATCTTTCTCGAACCGCCAGCGACCACCGGCCCAGACCCCTGCCTCCGCCGCCCCGCCCTCCCATCGACCTCACACCACCGCCGTGCTTGGCAGCGCCCCCAGGCCATCCCTTTAATCCAGGCCGACCTCCAGATCGGGCGCCAGTAGCTCTAGGCCGCACACGCCCCTAAGATAAACACCAAGGCAATGCTTCCCCGGCGTAATAGGCGTACTAGCGCCTGTTACGCCGGGGAATGCTTCCGTTAATTGGGAATCAACTGGCCAGAAATTGAAATTCAGGGGGGCGACGGACCTCTAGCTAAAGTGAAGTAGTATATGAGGAGAAACCTTGTGCATCGCGAGTTACTAGGAACATCTAGTATCAAGAAGAAGCGGTCAACTAGTGTCTTCTGTGGGATGAATACCGTGCAAGCAGAGACGTAAGATTTGCACGAATAAGGGAAGAGGCGTACCTTTTTCGGTTGCCGATGTGGTCACCTCCACATGTCGTGCCGATCTTCTTCTTTTTACCGGGGAAACCGATGTTCTGGAGGGTGCAGGCTTGGATGAACCATGGCCAAATTGTTGACTGTGTTGCCGTGGCCGTATGTCGGCGGAGGGGAAGCAGATCCGAGGCGGCGAAGGACGGCGTAGCAGGAACAGCTCCGGTGCAGTGGAGGGTGGCGAAGTTGGAGCGGCAGCTGTGAGGCACAGGACGGCGTGGTTGAACTGGCTCGGGTACGGACGGCTCAGCCTCGGCTTCAACTACTAGCCGTGGAGGGTGTTGCAGTTGAGGTTGTGGTGGACGACGACGTCGGGGTATCGGCTCCGGCGTGATGCAGGAGGGCGGCGGTTGATGGTGGGATGGGGTGGCGGACGGAGGACGCCGGGGTTTCGCGGCTGGTGGAGAGGTAGTTTTGGCGCCCACGGGGTACGAATGGGGAATCGGACGGGTGGGCGGAACCATGTTTCGGTCTGGGACGCGCTTGTTTTTGGCTTTTTTGAACAGAAGATGGGATGCGCTTGTTTGAAATTTGGGGAAAGTACAAACTTTGCCCCCCTCTTAAATTTCGGACCTACTGCGGGTCGGGGGTAGGATGGTAATCCCAGGTGTCCCAAATAGTGGGCGGGAGCGATTTCGGTCGCGTGCATGTGTGCTTAGGCGGCCATTGTGTATGAATGTTTTTTGGATGCGGTTGCGTGGCGTCTAGATGAAGCTACAAACCTACCCCGGTTTAGACCTTTGGACGTCGGGCCGGTAGGTTTCACGGGTCGGAGTTATTAGAAAAGTAATTTCCTTGTACTACCAAACATTGGTCTCACGTGGTTTTGGGCGAGTAGAGGCTCTTTTGGCGCTTCGTTCGAAATTTTGAAACACAAGCATTCACATTTAGAGTACTCTTGAACTATGAGGATTGACCTAAATAGACAATGTTATATTTGACCTTGTATGTTTGAAAACCTCATTAAATTATCCGCTTCTTTTTGAAATTTTGACACTTGAAAATCCTATAACTACGATTATTTTGGAATGGAGGAGCTAAATTTGAATCTATTTTGTACACGACTACATATGCTATTATGTACAAAATCATATCAAAGATTGGTGCCCCCATAATTTAGGTATGGTTTACAAATGCCATGATATCAAATTCAAATAATTGAATGGACTTCATGTTGAATTCGATTTTTTTAAACCACCTTAAGTTGAATTCAAATGTATGCTAGTTCATAGGTAGCTATTTATAATGTCCATTGTGTAACTTTCGTATGTATAATGTGCTTTACACACACAACATGAACTATACTCACGTTTATATTCGATTGCTAAAGCGATGCATTGTCTGGAGTTCAAAATACTAACTATGTGGATCAATTGTGTCGAATAATAACATAGACATGCTCAAATTCGATAGAATCTAGATGTCTGATGGATCAATGACCGCTCCTTACGCGAATTGCAAATATCATGATCCCATCCTAATATTTGGATACAATTTATATCTTTAATCAATGTGTAGACCAGTCTTTTACGTGTAGTTTCACTCTCCATCGGTGGTCTCTCACACATGCTCACACACTCTCTCCCGAGGTGTCTTTCTCGCACACATGCTCTAGATATAACCCTCCCTCCCTCTCGTGACCATTTACAACTGTTTTCACTAACCTTTATCACAGGCACTCTTCCTCTCGCAAACATACACACGCACAATCCTCATCGACCCTTTCTATATACATGGACCTGCCTACGTGTCTCATGTACGCACATTATCTTTACGCTTGTCTCTCACGCATTGTCTCACACCTCTCTTCCTAATCGACGAGTACGATTCTAGCAGAGCATTCTGTAGGATGCCCCTTAAAGTTAGGTTGGATGAATAGTAATGTCAGAGATAAAGGGGTTACCTTAGTCCGAGAACCTAGGGTTACAAATCCTAGCCGGCTTTGTCAGTGGACACAGAGTCCTTCACAATTCTGCTATCTTTGTCTTGTACGACTAGTCATCCATGGGTCTTCCTAAATGCGTCACGGGCCGACCAATGTGGCACAGGACAGAACCGAACGAAGGGCCTCACCTCGACCCACCGGACCTCACGCGGTGACACACCCTCTGCCCCCACGTCTCATTATCTGCTCACACCCACACATACCAACACAAACACCACACACACAGAAAATTTCTCCTGGTGCCTCTATTCCCTCCCCCTTGCATATACACACTCAAGGGAATGGAATCTCTTGTCGTGACGTCATATTCGTCTCTCTCTCTCTA